>NW_024344370.1:313607-547268 GCF_902729225.1 Pteropus medius
TATTAATTTCAAATTGAAGTAGAGTGCTTGTTCAAACCAGAGGTAATAATGTGATAATAATAATAAAGAGATAATAATAATAATGGTAAATCAACTTACATTGCAATTATAGATCTGTTTGAGTGAACTTATATTTATGGTTTCGTCATTATCTAGAAAGGTGACTATTTTAAATTTCCAAAACCCATGCATTCATTTTTTCCTTTTTTACATTCACTAAGCAAAATATCCATTTATTCATCTAGCACATGTATATCTGCTACATATGGCTCTCCAGGTAAGGGTGATTCAAGGATAAATAAAAACACTATCTTTGCTTTTTAAAGAAATTCATGGTCTGGTTAAAGAAAACAAACACAGCTGTAATATAGAGTAATAATTACTGAAATAGAAGAATGGAGAAGCTAGCATAAAGAGGCAAGGTCTACAGGTTGTTGAGAAATGACAAGAGTTTGGGGAGGTTTTTAGAGGAAAAACGTCGTGAAAGATCAAGTGGATAGACCAACCCAGTCAGAAGGGCTAGACAAAAACGTTTCACGAAGAGTGAAGAGCATTTGCAAAGGCACTGAGAACCGAAGTGCCTACATGTTTGGGTAATAAAAGTAAAGTGCTTTATTATAATAAGTTCTAAAAAAAGATGAAGAGGAAGGTGGTAGGAGGAATGTCTGAATTTTTAGGATTTGTTGAATTTTAAATCTTTAAGACCTATTTGTTTGTCATTTGGGCCAGAAAAATATTTTAACCTTAAACATCTTGATTTTTAGTTTAGATTTAGAAACTTGTTAATTCAAGACTCCTGTTATTTAATATAACAGATAATTTTCAGATTATTAGTCACATTGCAGTGTCCTCCCTGTGTACAAACAAAATAATTCTTTAATACTGGATGTGTTTCAAAGTACTGAAGGAGTGTGCTATTTGAAGAAAAATCATTAATGAATCATTTTGTATTCAAAATGAAGGCCCTGTATTATATAGTTTAAACACATTTTTTTAAGTATAGCATATGAGAAATATATCTTTTGCATAAAGCATGCTATATATCTACTTTTAAAGCATTGGCCTACCTTATATTGATTTTATTGCAGTGGAATTATCATATTTCACTATTATATGGTTGCTTCAAATTAGTATAGATACTAATTTTATTAAGCATCTTTATACGTCTATGTACTTGAACTAGATTCTCTTTGGGATATATTTTAAAAGTGGAATTGTTGGACTAAGGTAGCCTCATGCTCAACGATTGCTTTGTAATCTTGACAGAAATAGATGAAAGTCACCATTTCCCCCATTCTTGCTAGTAATTGATGTTACATTTTAAAATATGTACCAATATTATGGTGTTAAATCATATCCCCTTTAATTTGTGTTTAATTTTGTGTTTACTAATTTTAGTGATTAAGATCAGGGTTTTGAGTCCAAAAGTTTATTTTTGAATCCAGGCTCTTCGTGATCTTGAATAGTTACTTATCTCTACTATTTCTAAATAACAATAATAACTTGATATAATAAACAAACACAAATATTTAACTCAGAGCTCAGAACTGTATCCACAATACATGGAAGCAATAATAATAGTATTATTAATAATAATAATAAGAGAAAGAACCAACAGTTTTCATCTTGTTAAATACCTTACACTTTCAGAGTGCTTTTACTTAAAACTTGACTAATCTGATCATTTCCTAATTCATATTTTAATAGTCCATTGTGATGCCTGTAACATAGAGTGATTTCTGCAATTTTCATATACTGGTACACACATATGCTGCTTGTGAAATCACTTCTCAAGGGTTTTTATAATTTACCTCAAAATCTGTATTGCCATCATTTTTATTGGGCAGTCTTATCCAAGTGTTAGATTTGCATATATTTATGTAGTTCACTAAATCAGTGTGTTCTTTCTAAACCTATATAAAATTTTTATGCACATTTGTAAGAGCATTTATTAATTTAATAAATCAGACACTTTTCAGTCATGCATCAGTGTAAATTGTTGTTTATATATTGTTTAAGAGTAGTTCTTTAGACAGGGTATATAATTCATCCAATTAACACAAATATATGATCAGTCAGTATTTACCTCCCATGGTCCAAATCCTGAAGGAAAGAAACTTTCTTTAATACATAGTAGTTACAATTGTTGCTAATTTGATTATTCTCCTAGGGTGTTTATGTATTTCCCAGACCTTGTAAATTTAGATTTTTTAATACTCATTTCACAGTGACAATTAATTAGACTTGACAGCTGCTTAGAATGTATATTCTTTTTTTTCCCCCAAAACAATAGGCAAATTCTGAAGTTTTGATCGAAATTCTTAGGTCAGTAAAACTAACCTCCTAATGTCTGCATATAAAATACTCGAATGATTTTAAGGCTTAACCTTTGGAAGTTATTCTGAAGACATGGACGTGTTCTGCTGCTTTTTAGAGGACAGTAGCCAAGTGTTAGAGACCATACTTACCACTTGCCAAGATTGTCTTTTGAAGCTTGACTATATTGACTGCTTTTTATGGATTTGAATGAATGCCAGTATTATTCTGCTTCTGTTGCTCTCATCTCTTGTTATCAGTGGGGAGTTTTTTTTTTAATTTAACCTATATTGATTGAAGTAAATATATTTATATATATATAATTACAAACTTAGTATGAGCTTATATCAACTGTATTTACCATATTTTAATATGCTTAAACTGCTTTTTATTGACAATTTTAGACAGTTTCTATTGATTGCCTGTTATATTAGTGTTTAACTCATATTTCCTTAGTCCACAATCTCTCAATATGGCCATGTCGCAATTTTTGGTTGCATCAATAATTGTTACATTTGCAGCACCTATACTATTTTAACTCTTGTATTTTTTCCATATATATCTATATCTATATCTATATCTATATCTATATCTATATCTATATCTATATCTATATATTCAGTTCTTTTAGAACTTTTGTTATGGCTCTCAATAATTTTCCCAAATGGTCAAACACATCAAATAAATGATCAGGAACTCATCTCTACCCACCTCTTGCCCATCCTAGAGACCTCTCTGAGCCCCTTCCCTCCCCCCCTTTTTTTCTTGAGTCTGAACCATATTTTCGGTAGATCTGATGCACATGTGTTATTCTTCGCCCTAGCCCTGCGTTGTGTCCTGTTTCCTGGATGCCATACTTTCCTTGTTTAATTGAAACATATACTCTTTTAGCTGCCAAAGAAAAGTTGTGTTGGAGGTCATTTTTTGGAGTCTGGGCATATCGTAAATATCTTTATTTGGTCTACATTCTAAATGACAGATTGACAAGGTATGGAATTCTGGGTTAGAGCTCATTGATCATCATTTCGAAGGCATTGCTCAATATTATTGTATCTAGTGCCGTTCAGTTATCTGAGTACTATTCTGATTCCAATTCCTTTCTGTGTCTTTGTATCTCTCCGGAAGCTTTTCAGAGCTTTCTTTAACCTTAAAGTTTTGAAATTTCATGATGACGTGGCTTGGTGTGGACTTTGTTTTTTTAGCCTCTTAGATTTAGCATTCACAGCAAAGCCTTTTAGTGTAGATGCGGATGCTCCTGTCCTTCTAGGAAATTATTTTATACCTCTGACAATATTTTGTCACCTCCTTTTAACTTGTTTATTTATTTATTTTTTAGGTGAGGCAATCCTTGGTTGACGTCACAGATTGCAAGGACCTTGTCAGTTTACAATCCCTTATTTTTTTCTTTTTTGCCCCTACAGCACCTGGTCTTCATAGGTGGTCTCCCATCCAACTACTAACCAGTACTGCCCCTGCTTAGCTTCCGAGACCAAACGGGATCGGGCCTGTTCAGGATAGCATGGCTGTAGATTTCCTTTAACTTTTTTTTTGAATCTACTGTTGAATTTCCTGTAATGATCTATGTTTCTTTTTTTTTTATTTTTATTTTTTCCATGTCTTTCTGAAGATTTCCTCAGTTTTTTCATTCAAACTTTGGTTGAATTTTTAATTGCCAGTATAATATTTTTAATTTTCTAGGGTTTGCTCTTAATGAAAAAAAATTTTTTTCCCTTAATGTTTTCCTTTTGAAAATACTTTTTCAAAACATTTCGTTATTATGTACTTGATATTTTCTGGCAATCTGTATCCCTGTATCAATTTAAGTTTCTTCTTTCATTGTTTCTGTTTTTTCCAAGTTCTCTTTTTTCTTTGTTTTGGTCTCCTTACATTCATGTTGGAGGCTTTTCACACATGTCTAGTAATCTTTCACTGCTTCTTTGCATGAAAGAGTAAGGCAGTGGGTAAAATATAGTGATAATATATGTAACCATTATGGTAGAAGGCAGTAATCAGTGCAGTAGCTACAAGATTTTAAGGACTGTTTCATCTCAGGACTCATCCAGAAATTTACTTCTCCCACAAAATATACCTGGTATCATTAAACCCTACTACTGTTGCAAAAATTAAAAGAGAGAAAGGGAAAAAATAGAAGAGATCAAGAGACCAAGAGATATGGGTCAATAAGGGTGTGTGTACCAGTGTATATGCAGGAGTGAGGGTAGAAGAGAAGCGGGGAGAAAGAGAGAGAGAGAGAGAGAGAGAGAGAGAGAGAGAGAGAATATGTTTTAGGATGTTGAGATGTTGAGAGTGGAGGTAGGTGGTGAATAAATGAAAATGAGAATATATATTCCAAGATGTTTGTGAAATGAACTTAATGACTTTTCAATAAAGGGAAGCTTTGTGCAGATTTTGGCCAGAAAAAAAATGGCAAAGAAGGAAAATTCACATTAATAATTTTCTGTGGTTAATTATTATGTTTTTTATTTCATTACATCATTATTCCTGAAATAGTCTTTTCTAAGTTATTTAAAGGTGATAAAATGAACACCTTCCATCAGCTCATTACTCATATACACATTTCTGCTACTGTTATAAAAGAGAGATCCATTTACATGGCTGGTTCAGCGTGAAGTATAAATTGAATGTTTTTTGTAATGACATGGAATTTTTTTGTTTGTAATTTCGTTACTTAAATTCTACTTCTGATTTTTATCTCTATTTTGGGATGATTTGTGAGGCAATTATTGCTGTTGCCTTAGAACTTTGTCAGTAATAGTATAGAGGAGTACTCACATGCTTCTTATTTATATCCTTTTTAGAAGGAAATCTTTCTATTTGAAAGAATCGGAGATACAAATGAGTTCAACACCCAGTGGTACCCAGATCTCACTGAGTTCTGTTAATTCTCATTCCTAGTTTACTCCTTTGTTAATGGAAGGAACCTTTTTAGAGAAAGATAAGGAATAGCTTCTGTGTGTGTGTGTGTGTGTGTGTGTGTGTCCGTGCGTGCGTGTGTGCGTGCGTGTGTGTGCGCGCGTGAGTGTGTGCACGCGCATGTACACACGCACATTCCTTCACATTGCAGATTTTCTTGAATTTCATCTTCCTTTTTCAGAGTGCCAGTATTTAAGTGTGTCAGAGTTAGCAGCGTAACTCTGCTATTGACTTTTTAAAAATAAGGTAATTGTGTTGCCATGCCTGCATCCTATATATTTGATTAAATATCTGGCTTGAATGACTTAACCTAGACTTGGTGTATCCATCTCTATTTTTGTTTCTGTCTCTATATAATATGTTTGTACACACACATACAAAGTTGTATATCTTCGTATGGGTGTAAGTGTATACTCAGATATACATTTGAATGCTTTCCTACCCTCAGTATGTTTAATACTACCTTTGAGAAAGTGAATTGTTTGTTGTTACTGATCATCTGTAAAACAGCATCTTGATTACTGCTCTAATAAACACAGCTATCTAATTATGAACCTTTCCTCCCTCATCCTACCTCCTCAGAGCTGAGCAATTTGGCCTATTATAGAGCTATCTCTTCTAACCTTTGTTTCAAATGTTTTTCCTATCATACATCCAGATTTTTTTTTTTTTTTTTTTTTAGTACAAAGAGAGAAAACCATGAATGAAAATGAGTGTATTCTCTCCAAGTTAAGGGTTAAAAGCGAATTAGTTTAATCAATTATGTGCCTTGTCTCTCTTTCCTATCTCCCTCCCCCGCACCCTCACCCCACACCAGCCCCCACCCTCTGGTTGATCCAGGGCTGGCTGTGGGACCCACATCTGGCCTTTGAGATGTGAGGACTTTGCTGCTGTGAGGCTTCTGGAACTGACTCCCATGCTCTTCAGAAGGAAATGCACAGGAGGCCTCTTCTGCTTCAGACATTCTCATGTGGATATGATGTTGGAACTGCACCAATTATCCTGTGGGCCACAGGAAGTTACCCAAAGAGAAAACTGATATGCTGAGAGACAGCCAATACTTCAGTCCTTGATGACACTGTTGAGCTGCTGAGTTAAACAATTAAACAATCATACAGGTCCCCCTCACCTCCCCATGTATACTGACGCATTTCTGTGCTTTTTCTCATCGAAGACAATCAAGGCCCTGTTTCTAAAGTCAATTCAGTTTGGGTTTTTGACATTTGCAGCCAGAAGCGTTATTGATGAAACACGTCATTGCTTTGCCTTTTATTTCCATTTCCCCTGGTGATTATTAACACCTGTTAAACCTCTTTTTGCTTTTAAGGAGGAAATCGTAGGCCAGGTTATTTTGTCTACTATTACCGGGATAACGATAAACATTGAGAGAAACAAAACTCTAAAGGATTTTTCTGTAAAATTGATTTACCTACGTCCCAAAGGATCTCATTACTTCCTTCATCTCTGACAAATATTTATGGAACAATATGCTTTTCTTTTTCAGTTTATAAAGGAATAACTTTTATTAATATTCACTTTATTCAAGATGGTTTGAAATAAATTGCAAAATAGAATGGCAGAAACTAAATTATCTTATGACCAAAATAATAAGAACAAATAGTGTTTGCTGACCTTTGGCTATTGTAGACTTCTTCCAGAGATATATATTCAGAAACATATTTGGCTTTTATTTAAAAAAAAAACAAAACTTTTGGAAAGGGTCTCCTCCATAATGAATATATATATATACTAGTTTGTAAGGCATCTATAAAACAACAACATGAATTGTTCATGTTTTTCATAATTTGATTACTGTACTAGTGATTACAGGAAAAAAAGGAACATTTTAGAATATCCAAATTTATGTTGATTTTACATTAACCTAAGGAGCTATTGTATTACAAGAATGGTAGCAGTCGTTAAAGATTCTTGTCCACACAGCTTGCCAGGTTTTTAAATTATTCTACTCTATTATTTCTCCACTTAATTTATTCAGTAAGCACTGACGACCTGGCTCTACAGGCCGCCCAGAATATAGAAAAGTCCCTGTCCTCACGGAATATCCTGGTCAGGGGACAGATAAAGACACAGACAGAGTATATTCTGATGTTATGGTGATGGTACGGGTAAGTGCAGGGAGCTGTGGGAGCATATAGGATGGGAACCAAATACAGATCTGCTGGGGAGGAGAAGGAAAAAGATATTCTGGTATAAGGAATATTTAAAATAGGAAAATAGGAGACACAGAAAATGTTTTTTGGAAACGTTCTAATGCTTATAGTCAGCTTGATCTGTTTCATATTTTTATGTTCGTGGCATGAGATTTATGTCATAAGCTCAATGCATAAATCTAATAGTAATAACTGGGATTTATTAATGTTGACCAGGGTGGTTAAGAGGGCGAACTTCCGTCGAGTACTTGCGGTGTGACTTGAGGCATAGTAATTGCGCTGTATTTTGTTCATCTATAAAATGGGGATGATAGGAATCTGTATGTTAGAGAGCTGTTATGAGATTTCAGTGTGTAGATTTAGAAGAGTGCTTGGCACATGCTGAGTGCTCGACAAACATGAGTTGTCGTTGTTGTTGCTGTTGGGATGATCTAATCTTTTCAGTAATCTGACAAGATAATGTGATAGACAGAATAATGGATACCGGATGTCCGCACCCTAATTTCAGAACCTGTGAAGATGTTTCCTTACATGACAAAAAGAAATTTGCGGATATGTTATATTATTATAGATACTATTCCTATTTTACAAATGTAGCAATGAGCTCTGGGAGGTTGCCGTCTGCAGTCGCCCTGGTTTTGGCCTCCCTCCAGTTTCCTCTGCTTGCAAGTCTTGATCCCCGCACAAAGTCTTAAACTGGCAGATTGCCTCTCTTCTCCTTGAGATACATTTTTGCAAGTAGCCCACCATTAGCTCACTCCCTCCGTTAAATCACTTAACACTTTTCTAGCCCTTTCTCTCTTTTCAAAAGTTTTAGAAATCTCCTTTCCACTGACAGCTCTCCCATTCCTCCTGTCTTTGTGAATTTATGCCTCCCCTCTCCCCCACAGAAATCAGTGGTCAGCCAGCCATCCTCAGTGCAAGCAGCATATTAATTTTTGACCCATGGCAGTACCTCCTCTCACTCTCATACCCTCAGAAGACTGCAAACAGTAGCATAAATTCAGCCAAGATGACCGAAGTAAAAAAAAGTCTCACGTGGCCTTTATGAAAACACCCACAGTTTTTGTACTCCTGAATAATTCTTTCCATACAGTCTTAATGGTAGCGCAGTGGGTATGAGGCAAAATGTTCCTACACACCCTGCCAAAATATTCATAATGGATAAATTTCATGTTTTGGACAAATTTCTAGGTATTCACTTATTTTCTTACGCATTTTCTAGGAATTTACTCATACTTTCATGAACTCTTTCCCCATATTGGAGGAGGAAAGGAAATTGCAGTGCATGCTTTTCTGAGTATGTGTGTCTGAGAGGCCTGGTGTTCTTAAAGACCTTTTATGAAAAGGAAATACTGCAAATAAAGATTACCAAAATTGGTTATTTAAAAGCAAAAGACAATATGATTAATCAAAATTTTGAAATGTTCATTTCTGAACACTCAGACTACCACATTACAGAAAATATTAAATTTTATTTAATGTTAATTAAGAGAATATTTTAAAAAACCAGTGTTTAAATATATAATACATAGAATATTTACCTTTTATATTAGCAAATTCTCATTCTTAGAAATTTTAACTGTCAGGTCTTTACAGAACAGATATGTCCAGAGCTGCTTTCTCATTCTCTTGTAATGTACAAGAATAATTCAAACATTTTTCCATCTGTTATATAAAGATGAACACTATAGTAGATCTTTATATTAAGTTTTCTGTTCCCAGCTTTCTAACTGTAATTTCATTCTCTTTTTATTTTCACCTGTGCAAGTACATCTGAATGAATGAAGCTGACATTGTAGTACTAAATTTTAAAATAAATCTTAAATTTATTATGCTTTATAAAATGAGTAATTATTTCCAGAACTTTGTTGTGCTTCAGAATGATCATATTAGAATCTTGTTTCCACACGGAGGCTGAGAATTGCTAACCTAGAGCTTTCTGTGAAGAAAGGAAGAAGCTAGTATTTTTATATTAGAATTTCGTTAAAATGGAAAAGAAGACAACTTGGTGATGTGGCACAAAGCTTTACAAGTAAGACAATAATGATTTGATATGAGGCAGTTCTGAATTAATAGATGTAACAGTACAGTGAATACCGTACTTTCTTACTTACTCATCAAAGGTCTGGATGATAAATGAGCTAATGCCTATGTAACACTAAGATTCTGTTAGAAAGAATTTAGTAAAATATGTAGTGTCTTGTTACTAGTGAATGTGTATTTGAATAAACATACTGTAAGTTTAGTGTATTTTTTGTATTCCATTCATTAATTTATTCAACAAATGGAGATTACACATCTGTTATGTTCTAGGCACTGTTCTCGGTGCTGTGTTAATAACTGTGAGTAAGGCAAGGTAAGCAGGAGAAGATCACGTCGGGCATTTTAAGAAGTTTGGATTTTATTCTAACTGCAGTGGAGGCCATTGTATTTTAATAAGGAAAATTACATAATTTGTAAATATGTAATAAGTTATATAATTAATAAAGAGATCACTCTGGCTTCTCTGCATGTAATGGATTATTTGGAGAAACAGAAGGAATTGGAAAACTGGGCAGAGTCCTTAAAGTAGATCAGGGGAAAAGTGATGGTGGCTTGCCTTGGGGTTAAGGAAGAAGAAATGCAGAGCAGTGGATAGCTTCAGAAAGTGGTGTCAGTAAGATGTATGCAATAGGTAGATGAGGAGGAGGGCAGGTGTGGGAAGGAAGAATTAATCTTGGTTCTAGTTTTTGGCCTGAGCAAGAATTTAGGTGGTAAAAATAGAGAAGTCTGGGGGAAAATAGAGTCTGGGGTGCGGTAGGGAATCAACACTTATGTTAAATAGGAAGTTAGATTTCCAGTCTGGAGTTGTAGTGTGAGGTCAGAGGAGAAAGGATGGATTTGAGGTTCACTGAAACAGAGGTGACATTTTAAGCTGGGAGTAGATGATGGAACATCTATGCAGATAGAGAAGAGAAAGGATTGGTTGCAGGACTGAGCTCTGGGACATTCCATAATTTATAAGTCAAGCAGGAAGATGTATTCAGCTATTGAAAATATGGAGGGACCATGGACATAGAAACTAAGGGGATGCTGTCTTGGAACCCAAGAAAAGAAAGAGTTACAAGAAAGAGAATATTGTTAACTGTCCAGTTCTAATGAGATTTCAGCTATAAAAGGGAGAGACAAGTGACGATTGGGTTGGGGGTCATGGAGGTTGTTCAACCGAATTTGATTTAGTTAAAGTGAAAATGGAAGCTAAGAAGATAGTAATAGTGAGTATAGGCAACTCTTTAAAGAAATGTTCACATGAAGTGGAACAGAAATGGTAGCTCAGAAAAATTATATTAGAGTATGTTTGGAGGTTGATAGAAATGATTCAAGAGGCAAGAAGAATTTAATGGTAACAACTAGGCTAATTTTACAGTGTTGAAAAATTGAGGTTATAATTGTCAAGAGGCAGGTAAAATTCATATTAAAAACTGGGAATTTAACTCTAAGTAAGAATTTTGATAGAACAGTGAATCTTTGCACACCAGATTTTGAAAGTGATGCACAAGTAAATGGACCTTTATGACTTTTTTCTCAACGACAGAATCTTGTATAATGTCTTCTTGATAAAAATCGTAAACATGTTATTGAATAAATAGGAAGTGGTTTTAAAACCATGGAGAAACCTTATATATAGTTTTTATGTCTGAAGGTATACCAGCAGGAATTTGGACAGAGAATATTTGTTAGTATTTTAGTCCTTTGTTGTAGGTTTTAAGAATCGTATTAAAATATATGTCCTTCATCCTTCTCAGAAGTTAAGTAGTTTAAAAGATAAAGAGGGAAATTATTTTTAAAAAATTTCCCAGGACCCCTGGAGAAGATATACTCCTTGGAAGCAAAACATGCAGTATATCTTTAGAAATGACTTTCATCATGAAAAGTCAAAATCTACTCCAAATCTGTTGTATGCAAGTATTGAACTTTTAACAGACTTAACAGAACCTGTAGTGTCTTGTCAGGCATAATTGTTATAAATCGTAAAATGCTCAGGCAAAATTATTTGAAAATATTTGACATGTTTCTATCCTTGTTATGAATTCCATCAATAGGAATATATTGTCATTAGTGGAGAACCTTTCAAAAATAATGTTTAGAAAATCTTCCTTTCATTGCTTCAAAAGTGTACTTTGCATCGTTTACATTATAAGAGACAGTTCATAATTCACTGCCACGGTCTAACTCAAGCAGCAGTTAGCATTGTGGGATCTAGACCATGTATCAGGGAAGTGGTGTGTTTGGAGCCCTTCTTATCTCCTCTCGTGTGTGCTCAGCTTTTCAGGCTCTAGTGTCTTCATATAGCAATTTGGCTGCAATTCACAAACAGCCGGTAATAATATTGACTTATAGGAGAAGTTTTTTTTTTTCCCTCCAGTAGGTCTTTCAGGGCAGGTCTGATCACTGCTCAGGGACAGTTCATCCCTTCCTTATGCACCGGGGTGCTATCCCTACTCCCGACAAGAAGGAAAAATGGAGAAGGAGGCAAAGAGACATTTTGTCTGTACCATATTGACCAGAATGTTATCATATCATAATTTTGGATGCAGATGTAGCATTAGCCTTAATGCTACCTGATAGATGGTTTATTGGAACATGAATATTGATTGGTCAGCTCTTTAAGAAGCATTAAGCTAGTTGTGGCTCGTGTCCACACATTCAGAAAGTTATCTCAGAGTACAGAACTGACGTTCTTGAGAGAGAGAACATTCAATTCACTGAATCCTCCACCCATTTTCTCTGAATTCCAAAAACCAAGTAGCTGTGACATTTTAAATGGTGTGTTGTGTTGTTCCTGCCTTCCATTGTCTGTGGTTGATTTGTTCAGATTGGTGGCCTAGAGTTGAAATAGCGTGTACTATGGGAATGAATTGATAATATTCTGACACTGAACTGATATCCTTATCCTGTAACTTTAAAGACTTTTTTTTTTTTGGTAGCACAATAATGTCTTATTTAGCCAGAAAGTAAGTGAATTCATAGAAAAGTTTTCTCCTTAGTGAAAAAAAAAAGTTCGTTTTAATTGGTTGACAAGAAATCATGCCATCGTATGCAATATGTAATGTTTTAAAAAACTAAAGCTGTATTCTGATTTTTGTCTTTTTTTTAGGCAGTTGTAATATACTTTTCTTTTTTCTGTATATTGGGTTTTGTATGTATCTATATCATTCTCTAAAAAAATTTTATAGCTTTTTAAGCAGCATTAAGAGACGTGAGTAAGTAGGTGAATCACATTTTATTTTTCATACCCAAGCTGTTTCCTTTTTCATTGTGTCCAATTAAAATATGTTAGTTTTCATAGTAAATGTTTCAGTGTAATATTTGAAGAATGAGGGGCAGCTGGATTGGACAGTTGCTTTTTTTGTGGACATTTTTGGGATTACTAAAATATGCTTTAAAATTACCTATATTTGTTTTTCTCTGCCATTAATTTCAATTTAAAGGCACTGCCACTGAAAATTGAAGTTCTATACTTCACAAAAGTTTCAAAGTAATTCAATTTTACAGTAAACTAAATGTATTAATAATGTTAAAAAATGCTGTGGTACAGACTTCTGTGTGTTCACCAAGTACTTTTTTCCTGGACACACAGCTGGATTACATTTCTCAGCCTCCCTGGCTCTTGGGTTTGTTCATGCACTTGAGTTCCAGGGAATGGAGTATAGGTGGAAATGATGTATGCCATTTCAAGGCGTTGCCCACGAAACTCTTCTCCATGACCTCCATGGTCTGTTTCCTGCACATCATGACTGAATGCAGGGTTGTAGCCTTAACAGATGGTCAGACACACTAGTCAATAAACGAGAGGCCCTCAGTGATTGCGTGGAGCAGGGTCTCCCTCTCTTCTCCGTATGCTGTGTTATGGATGAGAAGTCAACTTCTAAAGTCTCGTGTATTGATACCAAACAGTATATGCTTCTGTCTTTTTTGGATCGTGGACTCCAGCTGTTTACTCTGGAGGAAATGGGATTTAGTGAATACAGGATATTTGTCTTTGACAGATAATTTGCCAAAATTTTCAAGCATGGCTGTTTTGTTGGCCTAACATAAAGATTCTATCTCATTTTACCCCAGATCTTTTCTAATTCTGCAAAATGATGTGAATTGTATACTCACTAGGAATGTTTAGGACAGTCCAACATCAAGAAGGCACTTCAGTTTGCCCTAAATCATGAAAATTTCTGCAGTAGATAATTAACATTGGTAATTGTATTGTTTTATTGCCAGCTTACTGGAATGATCTGTAATGTGGCTTGGCAACAGTCAACAGCTATCGGAAGCCATTTGAAATAACTTACTCATTAGAGATAAGTTATTAATTCTTGCTCAGCTTTTTCACATGAATGTTAAAAGTATTTTCGCCTCTTAAATTTGGTAATAGCTTTTCCTCTACACGCAAGTATTGCTAATAAGCTAAAAATACCTTTCCCTTGAGAATCAACTTTTGGATGCCTTTAATGGATAATATTTTTTTTAATGCATTTGTTGCTCAGATGGTTGTTTTAGTGTTATATTTATTTTAAAAACTTACTTCATAGTCCTGGAGTGAAGTCCTCTCTTTCCTTTTTCAGGAAACAATGGGAAGCTATTAAATCTCTTCTTGCCCAGTTGTTTAATTCAGTGTATTCTCCATAGGAATAGATTGTACTCTCTCACTTTCTAGATCAAATAGTTGCCTTCTCAAGATTTTGGTGGTGATGATGGCAATTATAATATTAATATGATTAAGTGTCAGGATATCAAAGGCCAGGGGCCTTTCTTTTCTGAAAGAAGTGCATGTGTGTTCTTGGCTGATTAATATTTAATTTCGTTTAGGTATTTTTGGCTTGCATGAATACTAGTTTCTTGTGCTGATTCTATCACTTTCTTACTATGTGATATCAAATAAATCTCTCAACCTTTCTTTCCTTTCTTTTTCGTTCATACCTATGATATGAAAAGTTCAGAAGCCCTTTAAAGCTCTGCAATAGTGTGATCCATTTAATTTATGATTTACTCATGGCAGGTAGTACCTTTACCCTTGGTGGTAGTAATCCTATAATTAGAGGTAAGAATAAGTTTTTGAAGAAGGAAAATAATAAAAGAGAAAATCGAATTCGAAAAATAAAGGAAACGAAAAAAATATACATCAATGAGGAGTATTTTCACAGTTTCCCAAACAAGTTTATTTCTGTTCCTTATTAGATTTTTTAAAAAATCTTCCTTTAAGAAGAAGGGAGGAAGATTATTAAATAATATCTTCTCAAAGTTTGAAGTCCTAGAAACATTGAAATATTTTCTAAAATTATTTATGAGAAATTTTGTTTCTCTTTTAAGTTTTAAGTAGAGGATTTGAAATCCTCCACAAGAAATTATTCTCTTTGGGTCAGCATCCATCTGTGCCATGACATGACTATAAATATTTTTCAGAAACAACTGTAGAAATTCTTGAGGCTGCGATTGCCTATTCAGATTACATGCCTTTCATTTCTGCTTTTGGAATGAACGAACAGATATGTAGCTCAGTGAAATTATATTGTATGTGTGAAAATTGATTCTTTACTTTTACCTACCTTATTAAGCATGCAAATTGCTAACTTTTCAGTAGATTCATTTACAATAAATTATAGCTAATCAAATGTGTCACTTGTTTCCTTTTAAGTGACACAGTGTATGTGCCAGCACGGCAAAGGAAAAAAATCACTTTCGTTGTCCTTTACCAAAAACAGAAATTAATTGGTTCAGAAATGAGTTTGCAGCTATGTGAATTGATATTGACAAATTGATGTGTAGATGAATAAGAATCACATTTGTGTTCGTCAGAAATGACTGCTCATGATATATGGTGAAATGTCACATAATTCTTTCCTCTTCTACTCACCCATCTATAATTTATTCTTTTATTAATGAAAACTATTGTAATTATGTTATTTTAAAATTTTTTTGGTAAAAGCAATACATATGAAAATTTGGGCTGTATATGATACTCTTTGTTTAATATTTTTGTTATTATAGTTAAAATATCTGAACTTTTTTGGTTGGAGAGTTTAATACTTTTATATGTATTTAGTTGTTTCTCAAAAACCATTTTACATGTTTGTGTATGTGTGTATTAGCTAGAGGTGCATGCTGGACTAATGTCTAAAGGAAGAAAAAACTATTAGTGAACTATTTACACTTTAACAAGATACTTATACATAAGTTCAAATAAAAATCTTATATTTGAATCATCACTGTTAATCTGGAAAAGTATTAGCCAACTATTGCTCCCTAACGTGAACACATGTTCAATCAAGGCATATCTGTGAAATTCAAACATAATTTCATGTATTTACTGCTAATAATGGCTGTTAATTAAAGCAAAATTAGTGGGCTAAGTGATATAAATGAAAGGATAATTTATCAATTTGCTAATTATTTTTTCCACGGCAGACATTTTCAGTTGTTTACAAAGTATACGACACTGGTGCTAAAACAGGTTTTTAGTTAAGTTGCAATAGCAACAGAAGATCTGTTAGAGCTGAAGCCAGCCTTTCTAAAATATAATCAGTATGTTCTTTTCTGTTGGTGTTTGTATTTCAAAATGGCACTGCTAATGTTGGCCTTACCAGTTTGTAAGCAATACTGCTTAGATAGTTTTTCTAATTCTGTGCATATATGCAAGATTTCCTCCAAATCCTGACTGTAGGAGCATCCCTTAAAGCCTGAGCTGTTTATGGCAGTGCCACCTACTCCTATGGTATTTCCATGCCTCTTTTTAGAAAGCTGACAGTTTGATTGTTTTATATGTGGTTATTCCACAGCTCTGCCATATTGCTTCAAGTTATCCCCCTCTCAGCTGCTGTTGCTGCTTTTTTTTTTTTTTTCTTTTAAGTTCTCTTACTTAGCTATGTGTCAGACAGATCTGGGGTTGAAGCTTCACTTTTTCCCTTAGTAGGACTGTGACTTTGGCAGTGTATCTAAACTTGAGAGTCTCTGTTTCCTCAGATGTACAATAATAGTTTATGGTGTTTTATTAAATGACATAATTAAGTGCTTGGTATATAAAAGATATTCAGTAAAAGTCTATTAAATGAAGGAAGTATGGGTGAACTGTTTCATTAGTTACTTTCCAAGCTTTATTTCTTCCCATTTTATAAATAAGTTTTTATTGATAAGAGTACCTCAATTTGATTTCAAAATCCAAGAGAGGAGGCTTTTTTTTCTCATTTAACCACATTGATTAGTATCACTTAACCACTGTAAATCATGTTGTATATTGCCAGAGATGTCTCGATTTAAAAAATCCTCTGGGAACAAAGCTCCATTTAATAAAGTTGGCTTGGGTACAGCGATGACTGAGAAAGTTCCCTTTCCACAGTTCGAGAAAACCCACAAGGGAGCTGTTTTGCATGTTGGTCTCATGTAGCTACGCTGGCTGCTGAATGTGCTCTGAGAAGGGCAGGACCACCAAGGCTGGTGCAGGCTGGTCATACGCAGTGCAGGAGGCACTGCCCAGGGCTTGTCGCCGTGGGTCACCTCCATCTCCATGCTGTAGACCTTTCCCACAGGGCAGAAGCCGGGCCCATGGCTTGGTACAACTGCCTTATTTGGAGCGGAAGGGTAGAGATGCATGGGGGAGGGCCTGCACATTTTAGAATCATACACCCGCTGTTTCTTATATTGTTTCTTTTTGTGGAAATAACAAGCACGTCATGAGAAGCTACTCTGCCATTTAAGGACAAGGTAATCCTATGCTGTATGGTAAGGATGATATTTATAGTCATGAATCAAAACCATCTGAGGTTTCTCAGGGCCTTTTAAGCTGGTAAGAAAAACACAGGCACTTCCTTTGTACTCATGTTTGTGACGGAGCATGGCCCTGATAATAGTTTTGGTCATCATTTTATCCTTACCTTCCAATCAGCAGGGCTATAGTATTTTTATGACCACCTCCCCGCTTGATAATGAACATTTGAGCTACTTCCTTATGCAAAGAGCTGTAGGCACATTTGGACACGTTGTGAGTCAGACCTGGCTCTCCAGTGCCAAAGACTTCCTTCTGCTGGAGTTCGCCCAGTCCTCTCGCCCACCGCTCCAGCTTCCCACCAGGTTTGGCTTCCTCTGCTAAAGAGGAACACTGACCCACTCGAGCTGCATCCCTCTTTTCATGTTCTTCTTGTGTGGGTACTGTTTCAAGTGCTCTGATCAAATTTTGGCATCGGTAGATGTGGACTGTGTTTTTAGAAAGTAAAATACTTCAGGTAATCTGCATTGCTTGTAGGCTTGCTTTCAGTTCTCATCAACAAAATATGTGAAGGTCAGTTGTGATTTGCACCTTCTATAGGTGTTACAGGTACATAGAGGAATAAAATGCAATCTCTGCACGTGAGGAGGTCCAGGTTCCACATTTAGGTTGGGAGCTGTAAACCTAAAAATGAAAAGTTTGAAGAATGAGGCTGGTGTGTTTAAACTCCCCCAGTCTTTTTCTTTTACTCCTCATCTACAGATTTCTACCCAGTCATCACTTTTATGGGGACACTTCCTTTCCCATACCATCGGCGAGTTCTGTGCCTTGTTTTATGCTCCGGTTTACGTGTAGTCTTCCTTCATAGCATTTGTCATGACTATAATTTTCATTTATTTGTGTGATATTTTCATTGCGTTTCCCTCTGATGGACTGAAAACTTCCTAAGTTCGGGGTGGGCTGTCAGTTTTAATTCAGCTGTGTTGGCACAGAGTAGGTCTTCAGTAACCATTTACTCTCTGCTTGGCTGAATGAGTGTTGAGTTCTGACTGTTAATGACTGGAGAATAATTTCTGAATTCAGTTTCTTAATACTTCTTTTCACTCCAATTGTGGATGTCATTTCTCTCAAGGGCTTAATATTTATAAAAACCTCTCATGAGTTCTTTTGTTTTGTAGTATTTTTAGTCGTAATGAGATAATCACTTTGAATTGCTGCCTCAGAATCATGTTTGTTATTGTTGGAATGGGTTTAGACGGTACATATTTGAGAAGAAAGGTCTTGGGACTGGAGCTGGGCAGACATGTACATTGCCAGCATTCATTAGTTCTGTGTCATTTTTCTAGGTGGAAGTAAATTAAGGCTTAGTTTTCCTTTTGATTCTAATGAATATTTCTAAGCCATTATCTTGTTTCTTCTATTAAATGACAACATCCTGTGAGAGGCTTCATTGCTATTTGCAATTTTTAGATATCAGAGTGGGTACAGGTGATGAATGGGAGCTATTGCTGTTAGACCGACTTAAAAGAATGATCTGAATTTTGAATTGTTGATGAGTTAACTCGTCAAAAATGGTAAAAATGATTCTATTCTGTTGATCTTAACATTTTGAGTTCTGAGAAATTTTTTATCATTTTGATGTTTGTATACATTCTTTTAAAGTTAACATCATTCTCATTCCTAATATTCTGAGTGCTATTTAATTGATGGTTAGCTCAACTAAAATTTGACAAATTTTTGCTCTCATTGCTTTTGCAACTGTGAACTAAGTAAAAACAGTTTTCAGCAGAATCACCTCATCATTTTAGGAACTTTTTCTTTGTTAACTACTATCGATTTGCAAAACTGGTGCCAAATAGAATTAGATATGTCTCCATTCACATAATTGCTTTGCTAAGGAAACAATATACAGAGGAAAAATAATTTTTTCTTCACGTGTGGTTGTTAGATACAGTTCATGATTAGTTTATTAATTGATTTCTGAGTTGGAGCAGGAGCTGGTGTCTGCTACAGATAAGCATTAATAAATGTGCTATACAAATTCACTTAAATAATTGTAAAAATGATAAAATTTAATGAAAGGTATCTATACCAAAGGAGACCTAGATTCTGGACCAATATGCTGTGTAGCCAAGGGCAATTTGATAGAGCTCTCTGGAGCTTAATTTTCTTACCTATAAAATGAGAGGCCCAGATAGATGGCCCATTTTCATGACTGTAATTCTCCTAGTGTTATGTGAGTAAACTTTTTTTCTCTTCTCAGTGAAGAAAGCTCTTTTCGAATTATTTCTTTTTGGTTAGGTTTGAATTTTCCTGCAGGCATCTTCCATCAATCTCTTCCAGATTAGTTTTCTCAAATGTTTTTTCATCCTTAGTGATACCTTGACAAAGATGACATTTTCAGTATCCTTCTTGTCACCTTGCAACTTTAAACATGCAGATACTCATTGGTTTTAAAAAGGAAAAAAAAAAGTATTCATTAGGACTATAAAATCTGGCCTTGAAGCATTTCCTGTCTTTTATTAAATGTCCCTTACCTGAACAGAATTTATTTTAGAATGTGATATGGGAGAAGGAAGGAGTTCCATGCACTTGAGAATGTAGATATAGTCAAATAAATGTTTTAAATGCTTTCTTAAAACAAATTCATATGGAAATGTATTAAGTGTTTTTGCTTGTCTGCTACCAATTAGGGCAAACACCTGGGTATATTTCCTCTTTTAAAATTGAAATAGATTTTTAAAAACCATAAAACTTAGAGCCATCAGTAAAGATAGTAAGAGAATGTTAACTGGATTTTGTTTGGTCTTAGTTTTATCAATTTTTTCTTTGTGTAATTTTATAATTGTCGAACCTATTTTTATTTCTTGAAAGAAGTTGATATGACAGAACTGAGACTCTGTGCTGATCATTAAGTGGTACTTTAGCTGGTGAAATATATTCAATGCCAAAAATCATGGAGATGCTTTTGTTATATTTTAAATGATTTCTTTGGAAAATGACTGTACATTTAGAATATGAAGTTCTTTTGTTAATAATGGTCAGAGGTGAAATATAATAGTTGGAGAAATAACTGCATAAACTTAGGCATATTAATTAGAAGACAAAGATGTAACCTGTGAGGGAAAGGGATATCTGCTGGGATTTGGCTTACTCTGCTGACTATATGTTTAGAAATATTTTGAGGAAGAAAGATTAGATCTTGTTGCAAAGTAATTGGAAATTTCTTGCCACAAAGCAAAGCTCAGCGTACAAAATCGTAAGAAGCCCATGAATTAGAGGAAAATGTCCTAAAACCTAGTTCTACCTCTGATTCCACATGGAACTGAGCAGATCTCTAGAAATTTATGTTTCTTCATTTGTAAAATGAGGGTGCGCATTGGGTGATTATTGACTTCTTTTTCACTCTAATGCTCTGTGAAATCAGGATTATATTTATTACATGCATTATTTTTTTCCATTTCCACAGCCTTTTATTTATTCTTTGGTTGGCCTTTAGAGAGTGAAATAAAAATAAAAGCCCCTCCATTTTGAATTTCTTTTTTTGATTGATTTCTCTTTTGCTCTTCTGCCTAAAAGAATGTGCATGTTCCTCTGCTGGACTTGAGTCAAATGAAAATGTAAAGTAGGAAATTCGTAGCATTGTGCATTTGCTTGTGTGGGTCTGGCTCATGTAAATCTGGGAAGTCTGATAGAGTTCTTAAAGTTATTTATATGCTAAAGAAGAAAGATTTGCTTTTTGAAACATGAATAAAGGATCTCTAGACAGCTTTTTGTTCTTTCTTTTGTTTCATCCTAATCTTACTATGATGGGAAATGTTCATTATCCCCTTCAGATATTTTAATTATTTTTTTGAATACGGTCATCAAGAAAGCATAGGCATAGGACTTAATACTTAGGAATTTATTTATAGATTTCTTATTATAATCAGTTATGTATTTGCTTAATTATAGAACATAGCCTCATGAGCCAGACCTTCAGATATTAAAAGTTGAAATATATACATTACATACAATTAATTATCTAGGATATCTAAATCTAAAAAGCTCTGAAAATTGCAACAAATTATTTTGTAAATTTCACTTATATTTAGTGGCAAACTCCTCTTCCTCTGCCTCCTCCCCGTCCTCCTCCTCCTTTTTCTTCCCCTCCCCCTCCTCCTCCTCCTCCTCCATCTCCCCACAGATATATTACTGTTTTTGATGGTAAGGTGTAAAATGTGCACTCTGCTACATTTTAAAATATGGAAAACTCTGAATTTCAAAACACATCTAGCCCCTGGGGGTTCGGATAAGCGATTACAGTGTTTATCCTTATTAAATTTCCCAAAGGATTAGCATATAAGCATAAGAACATTGGTTTCTTACTCATTATTGTTCTCGGTGGAAATACAGTGCAATAAGTATACCATAATTTAGTGTATGCTTCTAAGAAAAGATAGAATTAGAATCTGAAGAAATAAACTATATACAATGTAGGAGAGAATGTTAACAAATACGCACCATATGATAGATGGTACTTATCTATACCAATTAGTACATAGTACTTCTAATTTTTAAAGCCAGTTTTTTGTTTGCTATGAACGCAAACAATATTTTGTACAGATTTTCTAAACATGGCTAAAAAAATTCTGAATAGAAATGGTTGATATGCAGAATGATACATAAAAACTAACGAACTGACTGCTTTGGAAACATTGTTTTGTTGAGTAATTTGGCTTTGAAAGCAAAGTAGTAAAAATTGCTTTTTTAATGAAAAATGCAAATGACATACAATAGTTTTGACTCAGCTGATTTTTATTTTTAACTACTATGGGATTGAAACAGTAATTTTCACATAACAGTGCTTTTTTTATTTTCGATCTATTATCATAGATGACTGATTCAAAAGGATGGAAAACTAGTTCCTGGTACAACAGATGGTCTGTATTGGTCTTTCTGGTTCAATTGACGTCTTAAAAAGAACTAAAAACTCAAATTGCTAATACCAGTAATTTTTGAAAAATATTTTCTTTTGCTTAACAAAATGTATTTTAAAATTCTTGAAGTAGTTTTTAAAAGCTTTTAAATGATTTCCTGATTGACTTAATTACTATTCATATTTTATAATAAGTCTATTTTTGAAAGATTATATTAAGTTGCAGTAACAGTATTTGCTTAGATTTCTATTAAACCATATCGAGGGACAGAAATCATGGTTGTTAAATAATTTAGAAAATGGCTCATCAATTATTGACTCTCAGCCTCACAATTTGTTTTGCCTAAAAAGGGGCATTTTGTCAGCATCTGTGGTAGATTCTTATGTCTGTAAATTATCATTTTCAATCTCTATTTTCAGTCTCCTCTTATGTGAAGCTTAATTTCCCAGCAAGTCAGATTCCCTACAGTTCCTTACAGATCTCATTCTCACACTTGTTCATCTTTTCCTTAAATCTGGAGTAATTAATTTCTGGTGTATTCTCAAGTATCACACACTTACCTCCAAAAACATTCCTTAAGTGGCCTTGTCCCATGTGGAGCTTTTCCTTACTTTCCTCACACTGCGTACAGTAACTAATAACTTTACTAATGAGGAATATGAACTTAGGTGACATACATTGCTATGAAAAATAATTTTGGAAGCATTCAGAAACTCTTGAGGGAACAAATATAAAATATAAAAATACAGATAAGAATGATGCAAAGGCTCTTAACATTCTACTTGATCTTTCTTTTCCATGAAGATTTTATTTCAGATCCCATATGGATATTTGTGTTTTTTTAATTGTTATGTGTGAAATTTATAATTATTTATGAACGATATCTTGAGGGTAGAGATAGGGGTTAGGAAACCTCATGAAGGAAACTTCATCGTTCTCCTCACTGGCCCTCTTCAGAAAGAGAAGTGGAAAAAGAGAAGAAAAGACCTTTGTGTTGGTGCAGAAGTAGAGTATCCAGTTTTTCATTTGCTTTGGGCTGTCACTGGATGATGAAAGTGATAGTAATCACACATGGTCAGTCCCACTGATAACAGCACAGTACGTAGGCGAACTGCTTGCTGAAAATTGTGCAATCATTTTAAACAAGTCAATTTGTCAGTAAAGTATTTGCTGTTATATAAAATTATATAAATATGACTTTTTTTTTTTCTGATTTCATGTCCTTAGAACTGTATAATTCTCAACCAAATTGTGAATGTTCCCAGGATGGCTAGTATATATTTTCTATCTCGGATTTACTAAGCAAAGGCAGTTAACATTCTCGTACACGCTCACCCTCCCCACTTTTCTCCGCATTTTGTACCCTAAGAAATTTCTTTTTTGACTTATTTGGAGTTAAGAGGTTTATCTATTTTTAAAAAGAGAGAAGTGACTTTCCATGGGTGCTGGAGGTTTCCCATTTTCTTCAGTGAATTCATAGTGCCAAAATTAAGAATGCTAAGACACGGATTTATCCTTTAACCATGCATTGCCTAGAAAGGGGAGCTGAGACAGGAGGTATTTATGTACACCCTAATTCCAAACCATAACAAGATGACATATGCAGAATCAAGTGCTAGACAAACCTATATTCTAGAGCCTCAATATTATTATCACTATAATGTATTGCTATAATGGAAATTCATCATGAACAAAAGGGTTTGTAGTGACTGAAAGAACATTTTTATAAGCTGGATTGATGATTGTTTCTTATGTGGTAGTGCTATAATAGGATTCTAGCGTGCATTTGTTTGGCTCCTGGGGAGCTATCCAAACAGAATATTCTGCAATTTATTGAAACATATTTGCATGGCCTGCAAATAATGAAATTTCAAGAACATTGAGTGTCCTTTGCTGTTTGTTCAGATTCTATAATCAGTGTTGCAAATATCAAGTGTGATATTTTCATGATTTTGAACATGTTGAGTTATAGATGAATGTACTTGAACCCTCTGTGCGTAATGTATAAATAAACACAGGCAGTGTGACTTCTTAGTTCTCATTTCATGACATACAGTATAATAAAATTCCATTATAGTGATTTGTTTCGTGCAGATACATTATGGGCCAAATTATAGCCTTTAAAATATCACATGGTAAAAATATGTTCCATGAGTGAAAGGCAAGTGTTTACTCATCTCTTCTAAAATCAGACTTATAAACAGACTTAAGTTAATTGGATTAGTTTATCTTTGATAGGACATAAAATACCTCCTATTCTACCATAATTTAAGAACCATTCAATGTATATGTCAAGGGAGTTATACATTTATTTTGAGCACTTCTTAGGAGACAAATATGCCTCTGTATTGAACATCTGGAATACTACAGTGGATAAGATACATAGAAAAATTAGACCTAGTGGGAGAATGAATTATTGATCTGATAATTACCCAAACTATAACTGAAAAGTTTTAGGAGGAGTTAGTATAGGACCGTATGAAAATGTTTTGTAAGGAGACTTAATCTTGATGAATCAGGTTGGACAGAGTGTGGTGGAAGCTTAGAGGGAGGACTTGAGAAAGTAAAAATGTAAACTAATTCCTGAAGGATGCATAGGATCTAGCCAGGAGATATAGAGGAGTTTTTCCTCCCTGTTTTATTAATTTAATACACTCTTATTCGAATTGAAGAATATAATTTTAAAATACGAGTACTTTCTCCCATAACTATACTTGATTACTATTAATAAAGTTTATTCTAGGAAAAAAAGAGCAAACCTCATTAGCAATAATGATAATGATCCAAGAATCCTTCCCTCCAAAAAGCATACCCTTCCACCCTTCTCCCCCTAGAAAAGCCTTAGACAATTATAAATCTATATTTTAATAAATACACATGTATTTAAATTTTAACAAAAATGGGGTCAGAGCATCATTAGATTACACTTTTACATGCCTTTTAGTGGCTGCAGCAACTTTGTAATAGACATGCTGTTATTTATTTAACCAATCCCTATTTGTAAACCTCTTAGTTACCTCTAACTTTTCAACAAAGCAGAAGTCTTTTAAGCAAAGTCTACTGTATTTATAAAGTTGACAGTTAGTTTAGGACCTAAATTAATCTGAAAGAAGGAAGCATTCATTTATCAGTTCTAGAGCTTCTTCGCTTATGTTTGCATACTAAAGATGGTTCAAAGGAGAATTGGAGGTATAGATATTTAACTTACTGAAATCTGTATTCTTTACCAGAAATAAAGAACTCATTTGTTATGCCATGAACAAGAATCATTTGCATTATGATCAGTTTTTTACAACTTTAGCTTTTATCCCTACAGAATAGAAAAATAGCTGAGGCATCAGAAACCCTTTAGAATCAGAAAATCAGTGCAAGGTCCACTATACAATGTCCAACGGTCCAATGGAAAACACCTAGAGTCTTTTTTGCCCATTTTCAGGTTTTTGACAGTTTTTTCTTATAGTCTTTCGCCTGTGAGCTAAGTAATTTCCGAAGGTGATTTCTTCATCAGAAAAAGCTGCAGTGAGAGTGTTAATTGGCCATAGAGGCCTCCTTGAGTTTGCAAATCTAGAACCATGAAATAGCGAGGTAATAGAATTAAGTTCTCTCCAGAAATTCATAAGAAATCTTGGATTGGACTTTTAAAAGCCTCTGTTAGTTTGTTTCTCTGAAGCCAGAAAAACAAAGTCAAGAAACTCTCTCCAATAGATTTCACCTTCAGCGCCTATATACTTGGATGAATTTTTGTCTGGTCGAGGCTCCCAACATTTGCGAAGATTCCTGTCTTGCCAGAAGTTGACCTTATTCTCAATGACTCTGGGAACCTATGGCCAGGTGGTAGGCCAGTGTTCTTGGGAAGAGATTTGTAGATATTAACTTTCACATGTAAAGTCAATCCCTGTCCCTCAATAGTTGTTTGTATTCCTGGTATTTGAGAGAGAGCTTTGGTTACACAATTGATTTGTCCGATATTCTCCTGCTTAAAAGAAAAGGGTCAATTCTTATTGAACCTCTGAAAATAACTAAAAAAGGGCCATCAAAAGTAAGGACACTCATTAGAAGTTTCTAAATTCTGGAAGGATCAGTGAGGATTAGATGCTCTTTTAAAATGTTTCTTTTTAGTTTATAAAAGCAGTGTCTGCAAAATTGAAAATTAGATATGGCTTAAAAAGAAAGAAAAAAGAATCTGCTTCATATCTGTTAGAAAACAGATTAAAACAGCAACAACGTCTATACAAATTGCCACAATTAAATATGTCTCATCGGTTAATTCAGTCTTACGTAATTCTTGTTTTTGGATCTAGAGTCAGCAGAGTCTGCCTTGATGAAACCTGCTTCCATGGGAAAAATCCACGTATGAGTGTTTCCTTTAGATGTATATTCGGAAATGGTATTATAACTGTAACTTTTGCTAAACTGCCACCTTTTCTTTGGTAAAGCCATTCACATGGTTATCTTTGTGTTACGTATTTGTTGCTCTGAGGCTATCTTTTAGTTGAAGAAGGAATTGCATTTGCTAATCGATATCTAGTAATCAACTAACTTTGTGGTCAAAATATTTTAGATTTAAGTATAGTATCCTTGTTTTCGAATAATTGTACTTTTCACATTAATCTTGTGAGATCGAAACATTTTTCAAAAGCTTAACGAAGAGTGAAAGGCTAATTGACTTTAGTTAGCACTTAGAAATACTTTATTAAAGTCTAGAGGTATTACTACTCTTCTCTTTAGTTGCTGACCTCCCAAAAGGCTGTAATCCAGAAAGAAACAAACAAGCAAAGCAGTGGATAGGACTGTGACTTTCGAAATCCGATTTCATGTAATATAGTATTGAAAGAAAATAATAAATCAGATGCCTATAAAGTACTGAAAAATCATTTAACCACAAGGAAAAAAGTGTTATACCTTAAAGAAAATGAACCTATCGTTGGCAAACAGAAAATAATAACTGTGAACTTGCAATTTTTGTTGTGTACTATCTAATTTATTACCATTGTTTTTAGGTTTTAAGTTCTATAAAATTTGTAACTGTACTTAAAAGACTAAATAAGTCACTAGTATATTTTCTAGTTTAAAATAATGAGGCAAAAATCATAAAATTAAATCAAGGCTATATGGCTCTTCGTTTTTAATTTAAATAGCTTATAGATGTTTACATTAAAATATCTCAAGCAGTTTAATAGGTCTGTGTACAAATTAGGATGCTTTTGGTTGAAAGAAAAACATATTTCATGCTGGCTTAAACAGTAAAAGGAAAGTAATTTGTTCATGTAATGAAAAGTTCACTGATAATGAGATTTCGGTTTAGTTTGATCAGGGCTCTGCAGACTCTGTCTCTGAAATTTTCTAAGCTCTTCCTTTCTCTGTTTACCATGGGCGTCAAAAGGCAGGCTACAGGCAGAAACTAGGGCTGTACGCTTCCTCACTCACATCCAGGAGGAGCAAGTGTCTCGTTCCAAAACCATTAAATAAAAGTTCCAAGCTTTACTCTGAATGGCCGCCCTGAACCGACCACTGAGACCTGCATGCCCACATATAGGCCAAGTAACCTCTCTTTCCTACTGTAGGAAAGGGAGCACAGTTCTGACTGGCTTACTCCGTTGCTCAGCCCCCCTCTCTGCCTGGTGGAAGGGATCCTCCACCTGCAAACCCAAGGCTTCCATGCGCAGCGGGAAGCGGGAAGGAGTAGATCAGACAGGGAGGAGGCCTTGTGGATGTCCATTACAGAATTATTTTGCTTCTTCTCATTCTTGAATTTGGGCGAGTTGAGAAATCATTTCACTGATACCTCCTGTCATTACACAGCTGCTTTCTTCCACATATCACCTTCCACGTAATCCTCTTGACAATACTAGGAAGAATATGTTATCTCACTTAACAAATACGGAGAAGGAGCTTAGCCAGTTTAATTTTCTCAGGTTCAATGGCTTTTAAAGGTATATTCTAAAGTCTATGCTCTTTATTCTGTGCTCTTCGGGATATAAACTAAATTATATTTACTAAGTAATTTTGTGAGGAAGATTATTCCGAGTTGGAAGATAGAAGGATCTATGCACTTTCAATAAACATTTGCTTCACAAATAATTATAGTGTTCCCACTACGTGCTAGGTATATAGTAAATGCTGGGTAGAAAACAGAGGTGCTTTCTAATCTCATAGATTTTAGTGGGGGAAGCACATGGTAATGTCATGCAAATAAGTATATAATTACAAATTGTGTAATTGCTCTATAGTAAATCTATCCAAGTATGAGAAGGGTGATGAGAAAGCTTTTTTTCTTAGGTGACATTTGAGTTGAGATCTGAAGGATGAGAATAAGTTAATAAGAAAAAAAAAATGAGTTAACAAGGCAAAAAGGAGTGGGAGGGAGGAAGAGGGAATTCCAGGCAGAGGGACCATTGCAAGCTTAAGAACTGAAAAGTTTCCTTTTTGTTGGAACATAGAGGGAAAAAGAATGCAGGACAGTGGTGCAAGACGAATATGAGCCAAGTAGAAGGGTTGGGTCCTGCAGGGTCTTCAGGTGATATGATATGATATTGTGCTCGATATTCCACAAGAAAATAATTTGGAAAGAACTGATTTGATATATTTAAAAATATTTGAGAAGGTTGCTGAGGTAGTATCTTAGGATCTTTTGCAGTTATTTGAATATTTATAGTGTTTTCATGAAACATGTTGTCTTGTCTCGACCAAGGCTTGCTTCAGTTTTGGAATTATTCCATCATATTCAGCTTTTCAGCCTTGGCCTGCTACGTATATCATTTGTTGCACTCTTAAACTTCTTATAACAATTTATAACTTGAATTTAGATATAAAGCAGTGAAGGTAAAGGCGTCTACATTTTAGTGTATATTTATCAAAAGGAGATTGAATTAGTTATCTTTGCAAACAGTGCAGAGTAGAAAAGTCCAGACATTGAACTTTTGAGGAAGAAATACAGAAATAGTACTTATATAATTAATTTAATGTAGGTTTCAGGTCATATTTACATATAGTTAATTTAATGTTGGTGACTTGTCATGCTCTATCCCCTATTCATGACTTGTTGCACTTGAGTTTGTCGCCTTTTATTTCGGTTAAAGAAAGAGAGAAGCAGAACTTCATTTAAATATACTGTTGGCTCCTGCATTTGACTAAGGCAATATAAAAGAATTTTGCTTGTACTATGTGGTATATTAATGCCATAAATAAAGCATGTATCTAGGTTACTAATCAAAGTTGGACTCAGGTCTTTCAAGTTCATCCCTGTTGAGAAGATAGTTTACTTAGCAATCTAAGCGTTTGATCTATGGTGAAATATTTAACCATAGAAGTTGCTGACTTAGCTACTTCCCTAAAAATCGAACACTTTCAATCCTGTTATTTCTCTTGCTGCAAGTATAACTTTAAAAATTATCAAAATAAGCTTTGAAAATAAGAACATATGTGTTATTGAGAAACTAACAATGTTTATTGGTAAGCGTCTTTACCTTTTTTTCACCTGTGTAAAGAGTAATATAGGTTGCTCTGTATAAGTTGTCCTGTATCAACTATTTATTTCATTGGTGGGAAAGATATGTCTTTTCCTCTGGAATGAGAATGCCATTCTCCTGTCTTCATGTTGAGGGATAGGGCAGATATATGTGTGCAGTGGTCATTAGAAGCCTTGAATAAAGCATGCTTATTCTTTGCATAAACTATATGATATTGCAACAAATTTCTGATCAAACATTTTCCATACCACTGCTCTCTTCTGTCTAGGAGAACTAAAATTCCTTCTTTCATACTTTTAAGATGGGAATAGGTAGTGGATGTTTTGGTGCTTTCCTGACAAGTCAACTGGTAAACTACTAATCAGTTTGAAATACTAACGTCTATACTCTTCCGTATCAAAAATAACTGGTGCTTCTGTGTTTTCAACCACCTCAAAGATCTTCCCTTATATTGTGTTACTGAATTTCATCTCATTTTATCAGGCTTGGTAATAATGCAAGTATCACCCTCATTATATAGATTTAAAATGAAAAATACAGAGAATACATATGACCTTGGCCATTCAGAACCCGGTCTTTCTGTACATCACAAAAAAGCTCACGAAGAGAATGTGGTGAAAAGGCCTGACACTCACGTGCATGGCAGTGTGTACCTACAGGGTGAACTGTTACTACCATTATTTGCTGATTTTTATCAAATATTTAAGCATTTGCCCGAGTAGTAGGTATTCTGGTCAAGGACTGTCATGGTATATCCTTGGGTAATTTTGGAGAAAGATACGATTTATTTATTCATTCAGAAATTATTTATTAAGCGATAAGTTACGGTGTCATATCTTTAGAAATTTGAGGATAAAAGTGTTTGGTCTGTACTTTCAGTCTAGAGGATAATTAATGTCAAGATGAAGAGGAACATAGGGGAGAGGACACACAAGTCTGCCTGGGTTGTTGGGGAAGTTTCGTAGGAAATTGTTCCTGAGATTGAGTCTTGAGGAACAAGGGCTATGTGATACAGACGAGGAAACCAAGGCAGAGAGTGGTTAGTTATGTAGCCCGCAGTCTCACAGTTAATAATGGCAAAGCCAAAATTCAGATCTGAACAGTATGGCTCCACTTTCCTTTGTGTGGAATTTTATTCTTATAGAATCAGTATCTATATTTTTTGGTCACCAGGTCCAGAGCTCACCTTCATCAGAATCATTTGGAGTGCTTGTTAGAAAAGCATAGGCCCAGATCTCACTTCAGATCTGCTAAAACAAATTCTCTACTTCAGAAAGTGGCCACGGGCCTGTGCCCTGATGTGGTCAAGGGGTAAATAGATCTGTAGTTCCTCACAGCGGCTGGTGCTGTCATTGGCCCCAAATTTGCTGAGTTGAAAATTAATGTAAAGAAGGCTATGAGTTCTGTTTTCAATATGTTGAGTTTAATTTGCTTGTAGAATATCCTATTGAAAATGTGGGGGAAAAAGCTACCTGATGGAATTGGAGATACAGAATTTTGAGTCCTTTGCTTATGATTGGTAGGAGATTCTCGTGGTTCTAGTGGTGATTACTCATGTGGAAAACAGAACAGTCAGCATGGCTGGAAAGCATTGAAATATGAAAACAACATGAAATGCAAAATATCAAAAGTCAAGGAATAAAGAAGAACATCTTCAAAAACAAGAGAGGATCCAGGGAGAGGTAGAGTTAGGAACCAAGGAAGAGGGGCTTCACGATGTCTTCATTTTTATTAAGTGCATTTGAGAATTCGTGTCAGTTAAGGACTAGGAAAAAAAAGGCCAGTGGTGACTTTGACGAAGCAGAATTTCGGTGGAGTACTAGGAGTGGAAGCTAAATTGTAATGTGTGTGTTCAAGTGGGTAGGTAGTGAAAACAGTTTAGATTTACTGTTTATAAAAACTTGACTTTTAGAAGAAGAAAAGGTGATCATTAGAAAAGGCTACAAGGGAAAGGTTAAACATTACTAGATTTTTTCTTCTTTTTACACAATACACACTTATTATAAAGATTGAAATGGTACAGATTACAAAGAATAAAATTCCTTTTCATCCAGTAACCAAGAGATAACTGTTAATATTTGTCATTTTTCAAGTCAGTTTTCTATCAGTATATATTTTTAGTATATATTTACATATTTTTTAATGAAAATATGTTATTGCTGTCTCATTTTTTGTATATACCTTAATGTATCAGAAACACTCTCTTTCATTTCATATTATTTTACAGTATTACTTTTTCACAATTTCCTAGTATTACACTGTGTGCATATAACATTTTATATGACTCTATTATTTGGCACTCTTGCTTTTTGGGGTACTTTTTCATTTTATATAGTGCTACCATTAATATCCTTTGGGGTAAATCTTTTCACTTTTCCATAATTACAAATTTTTGATTAATTTAAAATTGTGCAATTATTAGATTAAATTAATCGAAAAAGTTTCCAAATGGAGTGTGGGTTTATGGGATGTATAAATTAAGTAGGTGATGTACATGGATTAGTCTCACACAAAAGGACAGACATTTCCCACTTTCCGGGTGCGAGGAGAGAGGTATGAGCTTGTAGGTGGTTGGTCGGAATAAGAACTGAGAGAATGCCTTGAAAGAGTAACCATATAATAATCTATTTTATTTCAATGTGAACAGTGAAAGGGCAGGTTGTGATACAGCGTCAGAAAGTTTTGAAGATTTGCAAAACAACAGAGAAGAAATAGCAAAGGACTACATAAGGGGTGGGTTCTGGGGTTACTGAGCAAAGTTGAACGTAGCTGGTAATGAACACCCCATGTCGGTAGTGGCACCAGATCCCTTAGTTCCGTTGTCCTTTTCAGCAGCAGTCAGATCCCTGGTCTCGGAGTTGAGAATGCATGGACAAGAGAGAAGTGCACAAGCAGGGGCCTGAGTGGTATGGAGAGAGCAGTTAAGGTGTCTGTGGTCACGCACAGAAGATTGTGAAGCCAGGAGGGACCGACAGCACGAAGAGTAAAAGCATGGGGATTTAAGGATGTCGAAAAATGAGGGCTGAAAAGTGATAAAAATTGCAGCTCGAAAGTGGGATGTGGGAGTTGAGACTTTGGAAGGAAAGCAGTGACTCTCCCAAGTCAAGGCTAAGATGTAGCCATGGATTTGATGAGCTGAAGTTAAGGGAAGATGAGGCCATGAAACTACATGCAGCTTAACGACGTCCATATGGTTGTGGGTGATATAAGGATTTTTTAGTAAGAGAGTGCCTGGGAAATCCCTAATCCTGGATAAATGACAAAATGATTGGTAGTTAATAATGGTAAAGAGTGCTGGTTGACCTGGATAGTTAGAAAATGTTTTTGGAAGATAAAAGTGATAATGAAGAGTTGATGAATGTTTTGGGAAGTAAAAGGCATCGGAATAGCAATGTGAGCTTCTGGCATGCCAAAAACCACCTTCGGGCTTGAGATGCAAGAGTTGTTTGTGGAGATAAGAAGCCAGACAGTGTCTCTTTCCCTCTGCAGGACTGAAGAGTGAGGGAAGGCAGAATTCTGAGTATCAGAGTGGATTTTGTTCTAATAAGCTCCCAGTGGGTCTGTGAGTGGTGTGGGATACATATATCCTTAGGCCTAAGCTGTTGTTTTGCAAGTGAACATACAGAGTTGAGGCGTGTACCCATAAGCATTGTAGCTGCAATTTTTTGTTAGTTTCTGCAATTTGCTTTTTCTCAAGTAAATTCTAAAATGATCTAACTGGGAGAGCAAAGATAAGTAAGAGTTTGGTTTCTCTGATTACAGAGAAATTGTTTTAGATTTTAGAGAGTAAAGTAAAAGGATATGAGGTACAACAAAATATTGGTATTGCTTGCTCTGTCGAAAAACTTGGTTGTACTTGAAAAAGTATGAGCTCGGGATCCAGGAATTTCTCCCATCCAAGTATATAACCAGACCTGACCCTGCTTAGCTTCCGAGACCATACATTGGGCTTGTTCAGGGTGGCATGGCTGTAGACCGTAGACCGTGTCCACCCAGGACTTTCTGTGGGTAAAGCAGATGTGCTAACCGCTACACTATGGAACCACGTCCAGGATCCAGGAGTTTTGAGTTAGAGATGATAGAAAGTCACAACATATTGGGGCCTACTTATAAAATACAGATATTAAATTCAGTACTTCTGAAAGGTTTTCTAAATCTAAAACTCTTTCATCTCAAGTCTGAGTTCCTATCTTTGTCGTGTTAAAACTGCCATCTTCCATTAGCTCCTACTATTCTTAAAGAACTTTTTTTAGATCTGTGAACTTGGGAACTATATCTGAACTTGATCTATTCTTAGTATTTTGCAGGCATTTCAGAAGGAATAGGATGGCAGTGGAGTGAGTGGTGAGTTTAGATACAAGAATGACCCCATGAATGATATTATTATAGGAATAAACAAATATATAAACAAAATACAGGATTCGGTAGATATTAGATACCTGAGGGCTCCCTCCATGAACTCCTTCAGAGGCTCTTGGCAATTGAGAGGTTTCTTTGGTTGGGGCGGATGTTTTCAGAGGAATAAGGGGTAAGAGCAACCATTTTATTTTTAAAAATTTTCAAAGTTATAGAAATAATTTATAGAATCTAGTTTTAAACTTGTGATATCAACAGCCTAGTACTGTGTGGTGCGTATGGTATATACCAAACACGTATTGACCTGACTTTCTCTGGCATAGCTCCTCAATTTCATTGTAATTTAGAATATTCCAAAATGCTGAAGGCATTTTTTCATGAATCAATTCAGAGCTGGCTCCAGGTGTTTGTTCCTTCTTATGTTCACCTTTTACTTCTTCGCAATATTTTTGCCTACTTTAGTATTTATTACGTACAGCATATGCTACCCTTACTCTGCTATCTGTTTAAGCTTTGTCCTTTGCTCTTTTTTTTAGCCCTACCTATTAGGGCCTTCAGCTTAATCATCCATGTCTGCTGCTACTAGATTGTCTCCCTAAGAACTCTGTAAGCCACAAAGTGAAACGGATTCGGATTTTATAGCCCTGGTGATTTTCCTTCTGGTGTACCACCAAGAAAATGCTATAGCACATGAGCTGATGAATCATTTTATAGGGCTTTTGCTTTCTTTTTTGTACTTGAAAAATTAGGTATGATCGTGAACATGGAAATGTCTCCTGTTACCATGAAGATAATATAACCATAAAATAAAATCATCAGTGTTAGCTTTTGTCTCTGGATAAATGTAATATGTATATTGTGATTTGGGGCAAATCGAGTTCCCCAGAGAACATTCATTCATGTAAAATTTCACTTCTACAAATTTCCATTGCTTGTACTGGAAGCTGACTAAAATTATTTGGCACCTGCTGCTGTGTGTCTGGCGTTGTCCTGGGGGCTTACACCTGTTAAGCCATTAAATCACCGCAGCAGGCTTGTATGGTAGGTCTGGATTCTCTCATTTTACTGAAGAGAGATTGAAGCTGAGTATGTTGAAATTACTTTTCTTATGCCACCCAGCTAGTAAAGCTCAAAGCTGAAATTTGACGCCTATTTATTTGGCTCTCCTTACAACAGGCTCCCTAATCGGAGATGGACATAGGAATGTATTAAGGCTTCATTCTGGATTTAGATATTGATTTGGATGAAAAATGAAGCTAACTGCCATTGGTTGAGATGGTAGGCTGTTGGAAAATAATTGACCTTAGTGCTGAGTATAACCTGGCAATGTCCCAGGCTTCTGTCACATAGTGCTGCCAGATGAAGGGTTGCCTTGATCATTAATAATGTCATTTCTGCATAGTGCAGTTCCATTATATAAGAGAATGAATCATGGAAAAACAAATTCATATGGGGTCATAATATATATTTTCCCCAGCTTGTTTGAGGCACCATTGACATGGTTATTTTGTCTCTCAATTCTTGGCATTGGATTCAGGGCCATGATTCCCTAAGCTGGGCTCTTGGCTGCGGTCCAGTATCTGCCATTTGTTCCTGCCTTCTCCTTGCCATTCGGTACCTTCTCACTGATACTTACTCACGTTTTACTACTATAGTAACTTCTTAATTCGATCTCTTTCTTCTTTAGTATATCCTAAATATTGCCAATGTTGGTAATTTTTTCAAAATACTAATTTTGCCTTAAAATATCATTATGCTTCCTACTCCATGATTCGATTTATATAAAATTTTTGAAATCATAAAATTGTAGAGTTGGAAAAGTGATTAGTGGCTGCCTAAGGTCAGGGATGTTGTGGTAAAGTGGGGGCCTAAAGAGTATAGCAGGAGAGAAATCTTGATCCAATCGTTCTGTGTCTTGATTTGCAGTAGTGAGTACGTGATGCAAATGTGATAAAATGACATAGAAGTATACCCAAACTTTACACTTATGTCGATTTCCTGCTTTTGATATTATACCATAGGTACATAAGATGTCATCAGTTGGGGAAAATGGGTGGAAGATACATGAGACCTCTCTTTCCGTACTATTTGTGCAACTTCATGTGAACCTGTAATTATTTTAAAATAAAAAGTTAAAAAAAGTATTATATTGCTTTAAAGTGTTCGAGTTCCTTTGGCTATCATATTCCTTAAGTTTCGTACTCTTCGTTTCCCTCCGAAATAATCATTCAAAGTTATTTTTCCTAGTTTTTTTCCCACTTAAATCTTATGTGGCATTAACACAATGTTGGCTTTTACCAGATTACCAAGAAGTGCTTCTTGAATTAATCGAACAATTAAATGAGCTTTATGAAAACACAATATGTCGATACCCATCTTCCTTTCCTTCTCCCCTCTTTCTTGTCCACACTTAATCTCTCCCCAAGGACTGAGCAGCATGCCAGAAACTTGGTGGAATACTGGAGACTTGGTCTTCCTGAGACGGTTGCGTTACCTGTGCCCACAGTCACAGAGGCCAAAGTCCAGCCACAAATTCTAAAAGGAAGTGTCTTTTGAGGACTTAAGACTTAGTGTCACAGGGTAGGATGAGCCAGGAAACCCAGGATGTGAACTGTGGTGATTATCGTCCATTCAAATTTATTGACTAGCTTTGTAGCCCAGTAGGTGATCTCTCTTTGTAAACATTCCATCTATCTGTACTTGAAAAGAAAAGGATATTCTGTGGTGGTTTTCTGTGATATCTATTTCAGATCTTCTGTGTCTTTAATGATTTTGTGTGTGCAGAGTAGGGCAGGGGCTGGATCTGTAAATTACTCAAACTTTGTTGTGAACTTATCTATCTCTCCCTTAAATTCTGTCAGGCTTTGCCTCATGTGTTTTAAAGATCTGTTAGGTGCATACACATTTATGATTTTGTTCCTTCTTCCTAATGAACTGACCCTTTTATCATCATGATATCTTTGTCTCGAAGCCTAACAATAGTAATTTAAGTACTTCAGCCTTCTTATGTTTACTGTTTGCATGGTATATCTTTTTAGTTCTTTATTTTCAATCTGTGTATGCCTTTACTTTTAATGTGGATTTCTTAAAGACAGCATAGATTTGCAACTTGCTTTTTTATTCACTCTGGTTATCTTTGCCTTTTTTCAGTATATTTAGTCCATTTATATACAATGCCATTTTTGCTGTGGTTGGATTTAGGCACCATTTACTATTTGCTTTTCTATTTTTCCCTTCTGTTTTTTGTTCCTCTGTCCTTGCTTTCTTTTGGATTAAATGTTCCAAAATGATTTTAGAATTACATGTCAATTTATCTGTTTTAACATTTTTTTTGCGTGTTTGCTCTAGGGATTACAATAATTTAAGTTTTCTTAGAGTTATTATTTAGGGTCAATATTATACCATTTCACATAAGATGAAAGTACCTTGAATCTGTATATGACAATTCAGTCCCTCTCTGATGTTATGCTATTAATTGTCATGTGTATTTTAGTTACATATATTATAAATCCCACAATGAAGGGCTAGAACTTATATTTTAAACAGTCACATGTATTTTAAAACCATGAAGAGAAAAATAGTCATAATTTTATATTTATGATTTCTGGTGTTTTTCATTTCTTCTGGATATTTGACTTTCTGATAGTCAGCCTAGAGAACTTTGTTTGGCATTTCTTGTATCTTAGGTCTGCTGGGACAGATTTTCACAATTTTCTCTTATCTGAAAGCTTCTTTAATTATTGCCTTCATTTTTGACAGATGTATGTTCTGGATATAGAATTACGGGTTCACAGCTGTCGTCCCCACACCTCTAAACTCTAATGTTCTATTGTCCTCTGTCCTCTAGAGTTTCTTATGAAAACTCAACATTCATTCTTATTGTAATGCATCATTTTTTCTTAACTTTCGAAAATTTTTTCCTTATATTTGATTTTCAGCAGTTTGACTGTGGTGTAGGTGGCAGGTACAGTTCTTTGTGCATTCATCCTGTTTGGGTTTTCTGAGCTTCTTCAGTCTATACATCTACATCTTTCATCCAAATTGGGATATTTTCAACTGTTTTTTTTTTCTTTCCCTGCATTATTCTCTCTCTCTTTACCTTCTAAGACTCTTTTGCTAATGATCTATTTTTATTTGTTCTTTTCTTCTTCAGGTTGAATTTTCCTTTACATCCTTAAGTATACTTTTATAATAACTTATTTTTATATCATTGTGGGCCAGTCCCAACACTTGGGTCAAATTTTCTCTTGAACATAGGTTAGATTTCCCTAGTTGTTCATATGTCAAGTAATTTAGAGTATAAATGATACTGTGCAAAGACTCTGTATTCTGTATGTTCCTTCAGAGAAGGAACTTTTTTGGGGGGAGGGTCTTAAGAGGCAGTTAATTTGGCAAACGTGAACTAAATTTTGACTTCTCTGTGGCAGGCGGCAGCTCCACTGATCCATTCAAAAAGTTAATATTGAATATGTACTGTGTGTCATGTACTGAAATAGGTGACTATGCTAAAAAAATATAAGTAGATATGGACCCTAACCTAAAAAACCTGCAGTCTGGTTGACAGCCATAGAAAAGTGAACAAATAAGTATGATAATTTCCCATATGTCATATGCGATAAGAACTAAGAGGCAGTGGGGTTACTGAGAAAGGAGTTGTGAAGCTGTTAAAATTCCATTTAAAAAATATTTTTGAAACAACTCAATTTTTCTGAGAACAGGAGGTAATTTATTTATTATTATAGTGATGAAGAAAGATTGGCTGATGAATGACTATTATACTGTCATCATTTTGTTAATTCTTTGAAGAAAAGGACATGTTTCAAAAGCACAGTATATTTTAAGGAAGCAACATTAAATGTTTAAATTCTTGACTGCCATACTAAACAGAAGGAATACTTTATTTTGGTAAGAAAAGATGATTTGATTAAATCTGAACACTTGACACAAATGATCATAAATTAGATAATATTAGACATTGCTGAAATAAAAAAGATCTATCTGTACTAAAGAAAGTCTCACTATTGGGAGAAAGAAATTTCAAAAACATGCAAATGTATCTTAAATATCTATAAGTTTCCTATGTCATGTATCTTAAGAATCTGTCAGTTTCTGATGTCAAAGAGGTTTTCCAATCCGTTTTGTATGTTATCTTACATACTTACATCTGTATAAATGAATGGGTAACATGAGGCTAGTTTTGTTTTGTAAAACCATATCTGCTATAGCAGTAACTTGAACCTTTTCCTTTTTTTTTTTCTGTTTTAACAGTGTATCCTATTCAGTCCATGTATCTGAAGATTACCCAGGTATGCTTTTCTTCTTTTCATTTTTATTACAAATAGTCATGTCATGATTCCTTTGAATATTTTCTTCATCTGGAGATGTAAAATGTATATGACTATATCTAGGGGTAAAGCATTGATAGGGGAAGACTTAAAGATATAGAAGAATTCTACTGATTGCCTGTGAGGTACATGTCTCACTCTGAGGTGCAGTCTACAATCAAAATAGTTTCCCAATGAAAAGTAGTTTACTTGAGCCCAGTTCATATGATAGCTCCAGCCTAAATATTTACATCATTACAATTAAAGATCTCTAACCTGGTTGAGCTATTGGTTTTAGAACATTATTTAGCTTTTCATAATGTAAAAATAATAAGTAAAAATAACAACTATAATAATAGCTAAAAATAGCACAGCTAAATATAAATAGGTCTTTTTTTTTTCATTTCTCTAAGTATACATATATATAAACAATTCTCACAACAATCCTATGAGATTGTTACTATGATATCTCCATTTTACAGCGGAATGATGACAATGCTAGTAAGAGAAGGAGCTGGGATTTGAACTCAATAATCCAGAGCCTGTGGACTGTACAACTGGACTATGCTAGGCTTCGTGCATATTCACAGCTGTCCTCTCTCTGTGCCCTGAAATATATTACCAGGTCCACAAACACTTGGCCGTAGAGTACAGAATATAAGATCACTGCAGACTGGTTTTTCTGTAAATTAAAGAAGTATTTTTCTTCTAGGTCATGGTCAGTCACATTCTCTAGACTCACTGTAATCACATCAGAGCCCAAGATGTATAAGCTGACATTTAAGTCATGATAATTTGAAGACATCAACAAGATGTTTCGCTTTAGTATTTTCCTCAGAAATGACAGCTGTAATTTTATCTTGATTAAGAGCACAAGCGCTGTAGACTTAGTAGAGATCACATATGACTTGATTAGCGTACCACAGTGAGAGGGTATAAAGTGAGAATCTATTGTTTATTGTATTCTGTGGCAAAGAATAGCAAATTTTAACTGCCTGTATTTCACACACACACGTGCATTTTTCACTCTAGTGTTGCTTAATAAAATCAGATGGTTACCAGACTAACTGTTGTGACCTGTCAGGGTCATAAATTGAAATCATAATTCCAATTCCTATTCAAATTTAGCTATTTTATTTACATCCTCTGCATAATTGGGATCATGTTTTTCTGTATAAAATGACTAGATTGATATAAGTAACTTTGATTATATATATTTTGAGTATTTTAAAAAAAATTAATTCCTAATGTGGTATAGGATATTGTAAAACATTTCTTAACATTTAAGCTAAGCATTTCCTGTGGCAGTTTGCATTTTGAATTTTAATCTTTTTATAAGATCAAGTGTTACCTTTTAAAGCAATTTTCTAATCATAAACTGCCTTACCTTTATTTTGGTGTGATTTCCATATGTTGTAAGCATAGTATTTTATAAAACCGTTGTACATTTTTACAAGAGGAGTCATTTATTAAAGATATACTTATTTTTAAATAGAAGTGTAAAAAGTATTCTAGGCAGATTTTATTGGAAGAATCAAGACAAAATATATTTATAAAAAAATATTTTTTGTAGATGATTTTACAAACAGCTCTCTCATTTATTATGATAGAATATGTTTTCAATGCTGAATGTTTGCCAAGTATGTTAGGAAAATAAAAGCCCCACTATTGTAATTATTGTGCTTCTCAACTGAGGCAGCTCTAGAGATGTCAGCCAGGAGAAGTGCAGGACTTTTAAGTCAAGATGACAGAAATAATGCCACAAATCAAAGGTCGACTTAAAGACAGTGAATTATTCTGTAGCATAGGAAATAAGGTAAAAAATGCCTTTAATAAATCAAGTGAACCAAATGTTTAGCTCCCTCTTGTGGCGAAGAGGTGTTACTCTGACTTTTTCTTGCCATCCTGGGGTCCCAATTAGAAATACAATACAGAAGAATTAAAATTTAAAAATAAAGCATTGGTTATCATTTGTGCTTTTTAAAATTAAATTCCCTTCTTGGAGCGGTTCGTAGTGAATTTCCAATATAATTTTATTTCTTAAAAGAAAAGGATTATAAATAAAGCACGAGGATGGGAGAGATACATATAGTCTGGGGTAGAATTTTGAATTGGTTGGCCCTGTATGTTAAGTATTTCCATATACATAATTGAATTGATTCTAAATGCCAGTCTGTGTAGAGACAGAACAGGGGCTGTCATGACATTTTATACTCGAAGAAATGTCCTAATAGAGGTCAAATAGTATTTCCCAAGGATATGTTTGGTGGTAAAACCCAAATTTATAATTCAGATCTAATTCTTGTCACTTCTGGAGAAGAATTGGTGGTAGTATTTCTATGGAGCTTTTTTTAAAGTGAATGTTGCTATGATACTATCTTCCCAATTATTAAATTTTAATCTATATTCATTTGTACCGAGTTCAGTTGATATGTTTGATTTCTCAGATAGATAATATTATATAAAAATTATGTTTGCTCTCCCATTTCAATATTCATACCTGTGTTTTTTCTACTTTTGCACTGGTTAGAACTTCCAGAATAATTTTTAAAAATAGTTGTAAAAGCTGGCAGCTTCGTTTCTTTTCTCAAAATTAGTGAGCATGCTTCCAGTTGCTTTCAGAAAAGAAAATATTATTCTCATTTACCAAACTGTTTTTTTTTTTTTTAAGTATAAGTATTAAATCTTTATCAAATTTTTGTTTGGCATCTATTGGGGTACCATATATATGCTTTCTCCTTTAAACAACGGGGTGACAAGGTATTAGCAGATACCTTAATGTGGATCTAAAAGATTTATACACATCATATACTTTGTTATTAAAGTGTTCAAATTACTGCAAGAATTAAACCATTCTTTGACATTTGCTAAAACTTGCGAGCGAATTTTTCTGAGCCTTATATCTTTTCAAGGATGGTATCAGAGCAGTTGTCATATTTTTCTTCCATGATTATTGTCCTGTTCTATTTTATATTTCTTATTCATTTTTTAACATGTCTTCGTGAAAGCTCACTATGTTGGTGAAATGTCCAGTATTTTTTAGCAAATTTTTTTTATAGTATTCAATCTATAAATCTAAAAGTTTTCTGCATCTCTGTGGTTATTTCTCCTTTCCCATTTCTATTGCTTTATATCTGTTATTATCTTTTCTCCCCTTTGATTTATTTTTCCCAAAAAGTTGGCCTGTGTTAAAAATTCTTTCTCTTTTATGTTTTTAATTTCAAAATGCACTAACCTTGATAATACTTTTATTCATTCCTTTTACTAATTTTACTCGGGCATTTTTTTTCCTACTTTTCCTGGATTATATGGTTCAATGATTAGCTCATCATCTAAGTTTGAAAATAGGGAATTTTCCTTGCCCTATGGAAATGTTATTAGCATAATCTTCCAAATTTAGCACCTTACCATATTTATTTTTTTAGAATCTGATTTGTCATTTTATAACTTTAATCTCTTAATTAACCTGTGCCATCTATTGAAACTCATGTGTGTGTGTGTGTGTGTGTGTGTGTGTGTGTGTGTGTGAAAATTTAGGGGTCTTTATTGAGTTTGAGGTATACAAAATAACATGTATATAAATGAAATACTAAATAATATGCTTGCTCTTCAAAATAAAGTGAATAAATAGAGCAGCCTTCAGGTTTACTTGTACTTCTGTATGGAGTTTATACTGTAGACAGTTTGTTATTTTGTAAAGGTAAGTATATTATAAGTCATAGATAATTGGCTTTGCCATAACAGAACAGCAGAATTCTTTCTCATCACTTCCCACCTTTAATTAGGAGGCTTACTACTTATTACTGATGAGTGTGAATTTTCTCATCACTTTTATGTGTTCTATAGCTACCGCAATTGTCAAGTGACAATATTTTGATATCAATGCTTTGCTATATTTTTTAATATTTTGGATTCAGAAAGTTTTACCACTTACTAGCTGTAATATGACTTAAATAATTTGAGCAAGTTACTTCATTTCTGTAAGCCTTGGTTTCCTCATCTTTAAAATAAGGAAAATAATTGATTGGCTTGGGGGTTAATCTGAATATTACATATAACATTCAGGGAAAATATGCATGTTATAAAACCAATATTATTATTTATATTTATAATTATTTCTCTTAAGTTACATAGTAATGAATAATGGAGTGACTTTGCTTAAATTACGTTGCATTCGAAATAGAATAAAAGCAGTATTTTAAGAGATGCTTTTCTGTAGCTCTCTACTCATCTCTCCTCGGTTGTTTACAAAAGTTCCAGTAATGCTGTATAGTCTGGTAGGGAAGGGAAGAGAAAATATTTATCCTGTTAACAGCCTTTAACAAAGATATATAGGTCCTCAGCAAAACTTACACTTTAAAGAACCTAACTGTTCTCAGAAGTTGTAAGAAAAACAGTTGGCAGCTCTAGAGTCAAGTGAGAGAATTACAGTGAAGGAATTTGAGTTTCAAAACATTCTGTTCTGTCACTGACTCATTTCGTTACCTTAAATGCATTCCTTACCCTTTTTATGTCCTACTTTTCCATGTCTAAACAAAGGTGATATTATTATTACAGATGTCAAAATAGTTTGTGGAAGATTTGAAATAATTATTTAAACAACAACAGAAGAAAGCAGAGACTCCATTCACACAGCTGGGATGATCCTCAAAGACCCTCAGAAAACTTCTTCCTTTTGCAACTAAGCAGACTGTGGTGTGGGTGTTTAATGGGATCAGCAGCTGGCCGGTAGCAGGGTCTAGAGTTGAGGTGCTTTGTCAGCTCTCCTCCGTTATTGTTTTTGACTTGGGTGTATGTACATCTGTAATCTGACCTTTTACATCGTAAAGGTGATTTAATAGATCGTCACAAAAACTAAAAACATTTCGATTTGGGTAAATTAAGCCAAAAACAGAAATTAAAAGAATTGTAATGCGTAAATACTAATCAAAATACAAACTGATAGAAAATCTCTTGGAAAATGATATGTTTAAATACGTCATCCTGTCTTTCTGCATTATGCAACAGGTATTACCAAATTATATCTCTTGAATCAAATCTCGCTGCCTTCCAGGGTCGACACTTTCCATAAGCCATTTGATTCTTTAAATAGAGCTATTTATTCCCCCGTTTTCTTAAACAGAAAGTTCTCATTTGCTTGCCTTTTGTCGTTTCATAAAATTCTTCTCAATCCATGACACCAAGATATTGCATGTTCCTGTGTTTGTTTTATGAATGTTTGCAGATATTCCCTTTGGGTTGGTGGTCAGCTGTTACTTCTGTTGCTTAGTGTTCTCCTTTAATACTCCACAAATTTTTCTCTATAAGTTTGCTTCAAGGAATCTGTCGTGCGTAGGGAAAACCTAATTAAGTTGATTCAGTAGCAAATAACTTTGAATCAGTAAGATTCTCATTGAGGGTTTAAGAAATTTAAAAACTGGTTTTAACAGAGGACTTTTTGATCCTTACCTGAAAGTGTAAGGTTACTGACGGAAGAGACCCCAGATAAGCGGTCTCAACTAACATGAGACAAAAGTTAAACAGATTTATATGAAATCTGTTTCTTAATCTGTGGTCTCACTTGATAAACACAAAAATCTCACACCCTCCTTGATGCTACTCGAAAACAAAATAAGGCAAACTTGATAATTAAAACAAATCGAAGTAATGAGGCAACCCTGTTTTATTTCAAATCTAATCCATACTTGTCTCCTCTCACCTTCCTGAATGTCTCTGAAAACCTTATGTCTTTCGAGAGTCTTGTGTGGCAACATATGCTGTGAATACATATCACTGTCATTTACTCACTACTCAAGGTCTAAAAACAGTACGAATGTTCCTTTAGAAATAAAGTAATGCTTTAGATATCTATCAGTTAAAAATCATGTTCTCACTGGACTGACACAATATTATGAAAACTTAGCTCAAGATCTTTTATTGTGTATTTAGTCACTCATCAACACTCATTTCCCTGAACAGAAACTGATAACAGGCTTCTATTATGTGCCGGGAATATTTTATACTTTCATTTTTATATTTGTATTTTTTATATTTTATACATCATTGATGAGTGTATTATTGGACCATTTAATGAATTGGTGAAGTGTTTGTCAAATAGTTGTCTCACAGATGCCCTGTAATCATCAATGAGCAAAATAGAATAAACAGCTGTGTTATGTTATATTACCATACACTTGAAGATCAGTATTCATCGGGGAAGAATCCTAAATTTATAAAAATGTTTTTTTCCAGAGTAAACAGATGATGCATAAGCAACTTAAAGTGTTCTATGCATTCAGCTTGTGTAGATGACTTAGATAAAATTAATTCGTGGAAGAAGAATAATTGTGAGACTTTATATCAATTTAAGTACATGTATTAGAGTTCTGTGGGAGATATGATTTACAACAAAGGCTGTAGCTCAGAGACTTGATGCTGGCTCTTTTTTGTGTCCCAGTGTTCTTGTTTAGCTTCCCCCTCCCCTAACTCATTCTGCTTCCTGTAGAAGATAGGGATGTTGGAAAGGATGCTGTTCAGTGAGGTGGGGCAGCTAGTTGCATCCAGCCGATTCATCGCCACATGGGGTGTTACAAATGTATTTGCGTTGTGTCTATTCCAAAGTCTCTATTTCTCTAGGAGATGCAGACATTTTTCAAGAGGCCCTTTATAATTAGTTCACACATAAACTTGCAATTTGCTTCATTTTTTCTGACAGTAATCAGAACAGCAGTGTGTGCTCCATCAGTGTTAGGATTGATGTAGAATTAACTTTATATTTTTATAAAGCGTGTATTTTTTCGAGGTATTTGTCTTTAATTGTCCATATTTCTTTGCAGATAACACCTATGTGTCAAGTTCAGAAAATGATGAAGATGTATTAGTTACTACAGAGCCAATTCCAGTAATTTTTCATCGAATAGCAACAGGTAGTAGGAATACACTATTTTTTATTCTAGGTTAATATTTTTTTGCTTGTAGGTAGCTTTGTTGTTTGGTTTCTTTTAGCCTGTGTAACAGATATTAATCTTTAACAGATATCAATCTAGTTCTTCATACAAATTTTCTATCTAAAGTGCATTTATTTTTTAGCAGTTTCTTAAGTGCATAAATTTACCATGCTTGAAAAAGTCTTTTTAAAATGTATTATGTTGATATTTGCACTTATGAAAATATTTTCATGCATAATGACACTGCTAGAGAAACAATATTTAAAAAGCATACTTAAGGCAGTCTAGAACCCATGAAATATATAATGAGAACTGAAAGAATTTGAATAGTGGTATTTTAGTTTGACCATATTTTTATGAGCAATGAAAAATCAGAATAGCTTATATACTATGTAACTCCGCAGCATAATATAATTTTAAAAATCCCTTAATTTCTTGCAAAAAAAGGGACTCACCTAAAGAGTGTTTTAATACTGAAATGTATGAATGTTTGATAAATAGTATACTGAAAACTAAAATGATGTTTTAATATAACTTTCAGAATTAAGAAAGACAAATGACATTAATTGTTGCTTATCCATAAAATCCAAATTACAGAAGGAAAATGGGGAGGTATGTAAATTATATTTTATGTTTCTTTAAAACAGTACAGATACTTTTAAAATTTACTGTGTATTTGTAGTTAATATCATAATTGTTGTTTAGGTTAAAATTGCACAGAGTGAATGAAGCTCAGTTTCATGGCTTATGGGGTTTATTGTATGAGAAGGGTAGTGGCCTAAAATTAACTCTGAGAAGGAAACTTCCTTTAAAATCATAGACAGAAAGCCTGCTTTAAATCTAAAGTACATATAAAACCTTACTTAGTGTTGTACTATTCATTCTACTCTCCTTTATCTGCACTGAAAATCACTGATGTAGAAATACTGTTGCTGAAACCAAAAACTGTTAGCATTGTATAAGATCCAAATTCCCCTTTCTGGGTTTTTTTTTTAATTTTCCTTAAGAATTTGAAATTTAGTCTAGAAACTTAGAGATGATTACAAAGCATTGGATTCATAGATTCTTGTGTCTAACGGAGGCTACCTTTCTCCTAATTATTTTAACAGTGCCGGGAATAGGATTACCACCATTAGTTACTATAGATGAATTTCATCATTCGTGCTTTAGACACATAACAGATGTGGTTCAGTTAATTAGAAACTCAGACTTCAAGTTTAAGCATATTTAATTAAATATCCTTTTGAAATCTGAAATTAAAAACAATTTCAATATACTGGAAGTTCTCTTCATAATATAATCCATACTTATTTTCATAATTTGATTTTTATATTATTGGATTCAAAGTGTCTTTTCATATCATTGTACAGAGTAGGCAGTGGAAGAAATAGTCTGGGATAAATAATGCTGAGGAACTTCTTAATAAAAATTGCATCAGTATGAGCTTGTCAGATCTTTTATCAGAATAAAACCAAAGTTGTAATTGATTATACATAGTTTTTTATGTATACATCAAAAACTAAATTGTGTAACTCAGGATAAGCAAAATAGCATTTTTAAGAAATATGTACATAGAGTTTAATGAACCCACAAAACTGTCTCTTACTACCTTTTGTTTTTGGTTCCTATTACACCAAGAATGTTTTCACGTAAAATCCATGTGATATGAACAAGTCCTCCTGTTATGGCCACTTGATATACTGTCTTTTCAGAAAAAGGTAAACTGGTTTTTAAACATTGACATTGTCTTCTTACTATATCATTTTAAGGAGTCAAGACAAAATAGTACAGTGGAAGAAGATTCTGAAGGTGATAATGACTCTGAAGAATTCTATTATGGAGGACAGGTAAGCACACCAGGTCCTCCAAACATCCACGCTCGAAGTTAGTGATAGCCATCTATGTGTCCCGGTGGGAATCTGTGCTTCTGATCAGAGGGAGCTATGTGTTGTTCATGGTTCTGTAACTAGGAAATCTGTATAATCTATTTGTTTCTCATATTCTACAAATTTTCAGAAGTTAAGGTTACTTTTGCAATTCTTTGACCGTAATCGTTTACATTGAAGTTGTCTTACTACTGTGTGATTTTGCACACAGCATTTCATTATGTTTTTGACTTTCTACATTTCTTAAGTGTATCGTGCTCAGTCAGCATTTTGAAATGATGACAGTTCTAATAAAAGCGTGCATCATTAGTTTCAAACAGATGATTAACCTTTATAAAACTTGATGGGCCCTAATTATTGAGCATCTCCATTATTTACATTCATTGTTTTCCTTTTCCTCTTGTACTAATGTAAAGTTGTTGAAAAGTTGTTATGAAGAAACATTGTAATTTATAGACATGAAAATGGCATAGCCACATGGGTATATATTTTTTGTTCTAGGATTATGTTAAAATTTTAAACGGAGCCATTAATTTTAGGATATGGCTATATAAGATGTCTTGTTCTGTTTCTGTAAACTTGATCAAATATGCTCTGTAACTTGGATGATATAAAGAGAAGATAATATGTTAAAAATGAGATCGTGCTTTAAAAAAGTACTTTAAAGCCAAAGTTTATTACATAAATGAATGCAAGTCAATTTATTCATTCAGAATCAAAAATCAGTAATTTGTCACCCAAGCATATGCAAGGTAGTAGAGTTAGGGACCTAAATAAAACTAGGTTTCTTCTCTCCAGCATGCCTTTCCAGCAATGGGATACTTTATCTAATGATTCTTTAACCAATGTAACATTTTAACATTATGCAAAGTAATTCTTCCAGTTTTGATTTGTGTTTTCACAGCTAATTCTTACAGAGAGGAAATAAATGCTTTTCTTCAGTCTAGCTAATCAGTCTAGAAGTTTTTTAGATTATCTGCCAGACACTTATTTCACTCCTCTTAACATTTGCATTTTCTTTGTATCAAAGCAGTCTAATTTTGCTTTTTAAACATGATAAATTATTCTAGACATATGTGAACTTAAGAACTGACGTGAATATGTTGCCGAATTATCTATATTTTTTAATGAAGGTGACAAAGAAAATGTCCATGGCAGAACCTATGCGGTGACCTGTCCAAGAGATAGTTTGTTTTTTTGGTTCTTTTGATTCTCTTTACCCCTAAGTCACTGCTAAACCATCCCTTTTCACCAGGTGAACTATGACGGGGAACTGCACAAGCACCCACAGCTCGAAGCTGATTTGTCAGCAGTGAGAGAGATATATGGTCCACATGCAGTTTCTCTAAGGTAAATAAATACTTTTGGTGAATAAAAATTAACATTATTTGGTAAGTCATTGGGATTTTCTATTGGAGTTATTTAAGTGGAAATTTTCTTGAGCTTAATTATGTTTGAAAATATTTGAGACATTCTGTTGTGTTTCTACTTATACAAAATGGCATATTTATGGCTATATTTGTGTGTGTGTGTGTGTGTGTGTGCATTAAAAAAATTAGTTATTTAGGAAAGGTAATTTGATTAAATATCAGTCTTAAGTAGTGTCACAATCAGTTCCTATAATAGATTTGTCCAGCTGGGCCCATGCTGTTATCATAAATCAAGAGCACATTCATGTGAACAATGAGAGTAAATAATGCATAATGACTGGTAACCAAATCACATTGTGATATGTCATCTGGCCCCTCAAAAACAGAAAGGGGGAAAAAAAGACATAAATTTGCACAGTGTTTATTTGAATGATAATGTATTTCATTCTGCCTTTGCTTAATATATTATTTGGTGATAAATTTCCAGACCATTTTTTTATTACTTTTAATCATTCAGAAGACTCCACCATCCTTATTTACCTTTCTTTTCTCTCCTAATTTAAGAGAAACCCTTTTCTGCCACCATACTAGTTACCTTCCATGAGCTGATTATTTCAGATTCCTGTTCTTTGCCTCCTTGAAATTCCAGAATCCTCTCCCAACCTGACCTCTATTCCAGCCTTATACACCGAAGCCAGAATTTGTTGCCATCCCCAAATGTGCTATATTCCCTCTTGACTTTGGGCATTTGAACAGGCATTTCCCTTATCAAGCAATGTTTCACTCACAACCCCCATTGCTCTCTTTATTCAAGCCCCAGTCCAAAGGTCAGCTTTTCTTTGAGCCTTCTTTGAATCTCCAATGCAGATTAGTTATTCTGCCTCTTGGGCTCCCATCACATTTGGCTCTTACCTCATTTATCATACTTCCCTTGTCTTGTAATTATTGGTTTACTTCTTCCCTGCTAGACTGAATTCTGTGGATCCTGGGGCAGCACAGTTTGTGTGTGTGTGTGTGCGCGTGTGTGTGCACGCGCGTGCATTATTTTGTTTTGGTTTGGTTTTTAAGCACGCTTGTATTCTGGTATTTAGCATAGCACAAGGCAAATATGAAATACACTCTGGTGGATTCTTGTTTGTTTTCATCGGCAACATCTATGAAAGATGTTCCCATTACCTGGTTATTTAGATAATGTGAACATATCTTTCCAATGGACATGTCCGGATTTGGAAAGAGCAAATAAGTACTTTTAGTTGGGAGGTACAACACAGCTCTAATTTATTTATAATTGCCAAAGTTTCGTTTTAGCTGTGGAAATGGAAACCGACAGCCTCCTGCAGCCTAAATAAGCTGGGGCTGTATTCCTAAACCCTCCCTCCCACTCCTGGAGTTATATTAGGCTGCAATTGAGTGAGAGTGATTTGAATTATAATTGGAAAAGCAAATCTTTGCAATTTTCAAAGTTTCAGCAAATGAGCTGTGATCATTTCATTGTTGACCCCTGCTATGGCTCGAGGGTAGGAAATAAAGATATTCAATAAGTGGATAAATGAAGAAGGCATTAGTAACAATCAATAAATAGTCTAAAACAATGACTAATTTTTTAACTTTAGTTGAACTTTGCTTGAAAGCTTAAAACTTTAATTACAGAAATTTAACCTCCTTCTCCACTGGAAAAAAAAAAAAAGGCTGTGGGATATAATTAATCATACAATACAACATAGAATTCAACTTCTTTTCATTTGAAATACGTATTTTTGTTTAGAGGATTATATTAACACGTTGATTGCTCTTATAGTTTAAGACTTTCTTTAAACACATACTTTCATGCTATCTAGGCCCCAATTATATTGTCACGTATATATGAGTTTTTTTGGTTTCATCAGCAAGCATTTATATTAGTATTTTACATATTAGTGAAATTATTGATAATTTATCAACTGTTGAAATTATATAAATATTTGGAATTTTATTTAAAGGAAATATCTAAAGCCATAAATGGTTTTGATTCTTTTTCTCCTTGCTTATTTCTCTTACAAGTTTTGATCCAATTTAAATCTTAATAAATGCAAGCCATGTTCTTGCCTGCTCTAGATTTTCTCTAGCTACAGAGGATGTTTCCAGAATAAATAACCTCCCAGAGGTCTAATGATAGAAAGGTGAATCTCAGCAGGACTAGTTTGATTTACATAAAATAAATAAGAACGACTTTACTGTCTAGTCTCCAATACTGAGGACTGGACACATGGGAAAAGGAGTAGTTAGGCATAAGGTCTTAGAAATCATCTGCCTTGCAAAGTTCTAAGTCTGTTGAAAACAGACTGTTCTAATTAGCTGTTCTTTTACTTAATTGAGGTTTATAAGAACTTAATGGAGTTTGAAGAACAAAAGTACCTCAATATGCATAATAGTCTATTCGGTGTCATTTTTTTAATGTGACATCTAATGAGAAAGGCAGCTAACCACATCTGAGTTCTCTGTAAGAGATGGAAATAACTGAGATTGCTTCAACTGAGGCAAAACCTTCTTAAAAGGTCGAAGAAGAATATATAAGAAACGACTGATGATAAATTTATTAAAGTAGGTAATTTCAGCTCTACCTAGCCGTATCATCCAAAAGCAGAATACTGGGTGTATTGAACCGTACTTGTAAACGCTGATGACAATTTTGATTCATAAGCTCTTGTACAGGAAGTGGGTTAGGTCTCTTGGGGAATGTTATTAACCCTATGACTAGTCTGAATATGTCTCATCTTGCATCATGCAACAAAATGAGGATGCTTTATGCTTTATATTATAAATTTACTACTATAGTCAAGTATTTATAAAAAAAGAAAATTGATCTGTGCCATCTGAAAATTTGAGATTAACATCTGTAGAAGACTAAGGAATTACAATCAGAGAATTCTCATTTGGTCAGGAACTATATGATGATTCTGATCATTTGCTTGTGATGTTTCAAACTTCCACCTCATATAAAGTGTTCTTTGCTGTATGATCGTATCATCTTCCATTTTAAAATTGAAGCCATAGGAGTAATAGTCTATCCTTTTAATTGTGACTAATACATAATAGAGATTGGAATAGTTCAAGATTGTGCCTGTTTTATGTTTATATCACTTTTTGTGGATGGACAATCGCAATAGGGCCTTTTGGAGCTGACATTTGGGAGGGCACGGTGAGGAGTTTTTAAGGTTTGAGAAGCCTATACTACTGTATTCAGACTCACCTCCCAAACATATAGCTCGAAAAAAAGAAAAAAGAAAAAAAGAAGGAGAGAAGAAAAGGAAAGGAAAGACAAATTTTTGCCACATAAACCGGGATGGACCATTTAATTTCTCCGGATTTCTAGGTTTTTATTTGTAGTGACCAGTAAAACTGTTTACGAATCTTCTAGTTCTCTTCTGGCACATGGTAGGATTGTGTTTCCCTTGCTGCTTTTCATGTTAGACATGGACACAGAACTAGTTCTGGTCAGTGAAATGTGAGCATGAGTGCTAATGTGTGAATTCCCATACCGTCTGGACTCCGTCATTCTGGGCCCCTTAGTGAATGCAATGAGCAACATTTCAGCCCTCTCCCCTGAGTCCATAGTAATCATGTAGTGGGACTGAGATACAGATCCTGTTTTATTGTAAAACACGGAGATTTTGAAGATGTTTATTACTCCAATAAAGCTTGACCTACACTGAAATAAATCATTTATCAAAAGATCTTGGTTTGGCTGTTTTAATGTTTTATCCAGCCTATTGTTTCTTTCAATTCTGCCTCCAGAACCTAAGAAAAAAGCAGTCTGACTCTGAAAACCAGCGGAAAGTGATGACAGGTGGCACACCAAAAAAATAATTAATAAATAAATAAAAATTAAAAATTAAAAAAGAAAAAGAAAGAAAGAAAGGAGAGAGTATTTTCCAAAAACACTGGTACATAATCTAGACCTAAGCTTCAGCATGTCAGGTCCCAGATAGTCACCTCAACTCCAACACCTATATTATCCTCAAGCAAAACCAAGGATTTTTAAGCTAAGGGCAGAGTTGTAGCAACTGTTTATACTGTACCTCTTATACACTATTATTTTATCTGGGTTTTCTTTCTTTCTTGGATCTAATTTTTAAATTCCTCTGAGCCTTGTTTTCCTTTAGAGAAGTATATATCTGTCTTGGATACAGTCTTGCCGATGCTTTAATCTGCCAAGATTTCTGACTACTGAGTTTGCATATTTCTTGGCCCATTCACAAATATCTCTCCCACACTGAGCAAAAAACACATTGAGAAGGCATGCAGAGATAGACATGCAAGCTGTTGAGTTTCAGATGTCATAGGAAGACATGTTTCTTCACAAAATAAATCTCTTCTCAAAATATAGCTGACCAGTTGTTGAAGGCAGAAATAACTAAATAGTAATAGAGGTTTATTTCCCAACAACATTAGGTAGAATTTCATGTACGTGTGTGTATATGTATAATTTCCTTGACAGTTAAGAAGGGAAAGCTAAATATATAAAATATATTTTTATAACCACACAATCACTGCTAATTTTGATCAGATAATATTATAAAATATCACAGTACTATCATGAATAGGCTATAGTTTTACATAGAAAAGAGGACCATTACAGATGGTCTAATATTAAATATATTGTGAGTATGTATGTCATGTCTCATTAACAAAGATGTTGTCTTGGTTAATCCATTAAAGAACAGGAGACTAGATTGCTAAGAATTCTAACACAAAGTGCGCTCAAAAATACATGTTCATAGAAAAATATATTTCATATATGTTCTTAAATAAACGGTCATATGTAAATATCAAAAAAAAAAAAAAATCAAATGGCCAGATTTCAAGAAACGTTAATTCAAAAAAGTAGCTGAGATGTCTGGAAAGAAATTTATGGACAATGTCCTTTCAAACCCTATCTTTCAGAGTGAAATAACTGCATTAGATCATTTCTGTGTTGTTTTCCTTATCCTAAAACAGTGTTCAGGTTCAATTTGATGTGATCTCTTAACAGTGCATAATACAGGCAGTGCAGGAAATTATTTTGAATTATTATAAACCCAATACAGCATTCAGTACACAATCAGATATCTAACTTCACAATTCAAGTAGCATTCATATTTGAAGCATTTGCCTTGATTCTGCATTTGCTGTTCATGAGATTGGGGCTACTGAAAGTTATTCAGATATAGAAGCAATCCTGATGACTGGGTCACTGCATCTGGACAGACTGTAATCACACTTTCTGTAATCTTGCAGTGGGAAACATGAAATTACTGGCATTATATAAAAAGGGCATCACAACGGAAATTGGTTTGCATATGCACAGCATTGTGAATTCTTTGAAGTGTGGCATAAAAACAAAAAGTGTAACTATTTACAGATCTACACCTGCAAATCCAATTAATTGCAAATCTTTAATGCCTCTGCCTCCTTAAAATTCTATATTTGTGCTTTGCTGTGGTGGAGAAGAGCACTTGGAACCCTTTATTTCCTTTTTTTTTTCCTTTGAAAGAAATGGATAGTGTTAAAAATTTGGGGAGAATACTAACTTTTAACCAAAAAATGTTGAAGAAATTATGTGAATACTTAAAATTCACATACTAAAGTTTTTAAAAGAATGTATGTCACATTCTGATTCACAACTTGGTAAAATTCAATTAACGTGGTCTGGAAATTTATTTATGAAGAAAACAATTGTGGATAAGGTTTTTTACTGATTTTTGTTACCTCTGATTTCTTTCTCTCTGCTTCTAAACATACCAAGCCTTGCCATAATAAATAAATCCAAATAAAGGTTATTCTTCCCTATAAAATTGGCAAAGATGGGTGAAAAAAATGGCTGATAATGATGAGGATATGGGAAATGGTGACTGTGGAAAATGGCTGGTATGGTGATGTATTGTTTTGACCTTTTAAAATAGTAATTAGACAAAATACATAGCTCAAGAGTCCAAAATGTAGTTATACCATTTATTTCACTCAGTAATTCTAGAAATTATTCTGTGAGAAGACAGATGCATATAACTTTTTATCCAGAGCACTATTTATCAATATTTATAGTTTAAAAAAAGAATCAAAAGCCACCTAATGTTGGATTATGCAATTTTATTTATATAAATATAGCCATTTAAATTAAGTGGTTTTGAAGAATATTTCACAATATAGAAAAAACTCATATAGAAGGAGTGAAAGAACAGGACAAAAATCTTCAACATACCATATTATCCTTAATAAATTGTATATATTACATGAAATATTAATATACAAAAGAGACTGGACTGAGATATAAGCAAAAGAATTATCTCTGAGTAGTAGTATTACAAGTTACTTTTTGTTCATTTTTCTCTTTCATATTTTATATAATGAGACTGTAATCAGAAAAAAGTGCATGTTTCTAGAAAATACATAACATTTAAAAAATAAATTTTACCCACAATCTATAGTTAATATATAAGTACTCTTTTTACTTCTTTTGATTTTCCTGTTTCTATTTTATTTTAAAAAGGTATTTTAGTTTCCATACTTTTTTGATAATCTCTTTGCTCTGTAAGTAGTGTATTTGGAACATTTCCCCGAGGACATGAAATATTTTTATATCAACTTTTTCGTTAATGGGTAATTTTTTAAAATCATAGCAGTGTGCTATAGTTTAAGTATTTCCTTATTTAACATTCATTTACTTTCCAATTTCTGCTGTTAACATACATTTTTTCAGGTAAAAGTTCGCACATATTTGTTATAATTTTCTTGGGAATGGTTGTAGTCAAGGTCTCTTCACCCCACTGAAATGTCTTTTCAACATTATTAGTAATCTATACTTGTCATCACATTTAAAGGTGCTTTTCTTTTAACATGCCTAACTATAGATATTTGATTTCTTGTATTTATGAATAATTTGCTAGTATTCAGGGTCAGCAAATTATGAACACTGGGCCATGGAGCCTGTTTTTGAACAGCCTATGGGCTGCAAGTGGTGTTTGCTTTTTAAAAGGGTTTTGGAGGCGGGGCAAGGAGGAGGGGATGGGATAAAAGGGGTCAAATATGTAGTGACAGAAGGAAATAGGAAATCTAACTATGGGCCATGAACACACAATGCAATGTATATATAGGCCATATTGTTGAAACGTACGCCTGAAACTTACTGGATTTCCTTAACCACTGTCACCATAATAAAAAATAAAATAAAAATAAATAAAAGTGTTTTGAATAAAAAGCAAAGAGGAATATGGGACAGATGCTCTATATGTCATAAAAAGCCTAAAATATTTACTATCTTGACCTTTACAGGAATATTTACTGAATCCTGGACTAGCATGAAAGAAACGATTCATGTGCTTGGTCTTTATCTTAGTTTCTATATAATTTTATAACTAAACTGGCTATTTTTATATCTAAAATTGCATAAGGTTGTAAAGGTTCTTATTCTTTATGGATAACATATGTTTTGATGTATATGCAATTTTAAAAATTAGTTCTTATATGAATAATTTTTGTCTCTTCTTTTAGCCTTTAAAAATATTACCATGAAAGAATAAAAAGTACAATTTTGTACATAATGAAAATGTGTTCAGTGTTTTGATATATTTTTAAGGGGAGTAGGGAGAAAGCATAGAGGCTAAGTTATTATATTCTATTATGTTGCATTATTTAGTCATAGATATTAAAAAGCAAAAAGACTCTCTAGATTCCTTTATCTATCAAAGTATATAAAACCATTTAATCATTAAAAATGTATTTTCTGAACTCTATAAAAGTGCCATAATTTTGTACTATATTAACATTACTTGAATATACATATGATACACAGTAATTTTCATTGAGTACTTCCTATGTGCCAGATACTGTACAGTTTTTAAGTTGGATATGAATTCAACGTCTGACTTCACTCACTTCTTACCTGCCCTTTGGCAACTTGTTTCACTTCCCTAAAGTTTTTCTCATTTGCAAATGAGGATAGTAATAGTATTCTTGTTGTTACACTATGATCAGAACCTAATGAGATCATGTGTTAATGTCTGACCTGATGTCTAACACAAAGTGAAAGTATATTGAATATTGAACTGATAAAATGCTTACATAAATAAGTAGAACATACATATACAAATCCGAGCTCTGCTACAGAGTGATATGATGAGTGACTTATTTTATAACTTTGGTCCACGGTTAATGCATATATAAATTGGAGTGGTAGTAGTTCTTTTAGTGCATTCTGATCACATGTATGTAAAATCTCGAGAACAATTTCTGGCACATAAGTGCTTAATAAATATTGGCAGTTAACGTTTATCATTTCTCTTTTTTCTATAGTTTTCTTTCTCACTAGGATAGCATTTGTAACTTCATAATTTTATTAAAATGTCAAAAATAGAGATGCATGTATATGGAGAATATAAAAACTTGTTTTTATGATGTTTTGTTGACTTTAAGAAAATATTCTGGTTTTTGGCACTACCTGTACTGGAGAAAAGTTTGTCTTCGTAGTGTCTTCATGTGGAAAATAACCGTTGTTACTTGTTTTAATTTTTGATATGTCAGACTTATAGAGCTGCCTATGAAAAGACAGTGACATTTAAGTGGCAGAGTACCTGAAGCAGTTTTGGAACCATCGTTGTCTATCTAACACAGAATGAAAATTCTTGGACGCATTATCGAGGCAATAAATCACACCCACTGCCCCTAGAAGCAGCTCTTCATCCTCAGTGAGCACAATGAAAATGAAGCTGTCACCTGCGAAGACTATTTAATTTGCCACAGAGAACTGAGGATGTTTGAAACTGTGAACCAGACAACTCTTGAATTTATGCATTCATATGCATATATGTAAAGATGGAAAGATGTCTGTGTGGTATAAATAGATCACAGAAGACGACAGTCCAACTAGATCAAGTTAATTCATGTTCACAGTCATTTCTGAGCTGTCTGTGGAAATCAGGGATGAGAATTAGTAATTACATTTTTAATTTAAAATAACCGAGGAAAATGAAAAAAATGTTAATCTTTGCTTTCAGGGAATATGGAGCCATCGATGATGTAGATATTGATCTGCATATTGATGTTAGCTTTCTTGATGTAAGTATCAACTTATGCAATACGATTGATATATTTAAAAAACATTTATTTTTATTCTCAGAAGAAATTTAAGTTTATTTCTCTTGTAATACTATTAGTAACATGACTTTTTCAGAATGATTTATGAAGAAATGCTATGATTGGTTGAAAAATCAGAGATTTTATATATATAAAATACATATATTTGTGTTGGTTCTTTTAATACATATGCTGAAATTTATGGGCTCTTAGTATATTACTTCATTATTTCTTAAGTTTTCATTTTAATGTTCTATGTAGAAGGCAAAAATTAAGAATACTTTGGCTTTTCACAAACCAGTAGGTTTTGAGATAATTTGTAGGCCTTAATGATTTATGCATTTCTTCAAAATAAGTTAAAAAAATATATGTTTTTTTAAGTTTGGAAAAGTACATCAAGAACTCTAAAAGATGACTAATTTATCTTTAAAATATATTTGCACAGGAGGAGATTGCTGTGGCTTGGGAAGTGATTCGAACAGAACCTATAATTGTCCGACTACACTGTTCACTCACACAGTATTTAAATGGGCCAGGTTAGTTTTATTTCTCTATTATTTTGAATATTAACTAATTGTGCATTGTACATTAGCAAAATGACTGTTCATTTGGTAATTCTGAGCATAATTGCAGCTATCTTGATAATAATATTTAAATGTACTTGGATCCTAATTAAGATGATTTATCGCCAATATAACTTCTAGAAACTGAAACATTTAACATTTAGTTGTATGGATTTCAAAAGTTGACAAATTGCTTTGAAACAAACACAGTAAAGTCTAAAAGAGAGCTTTGCATGTAGTAGAAGCTCAGTAAGTATATTTTAGGTTGCCCTATGTCTCTGATTCTGAGATTTAATTTTAATGTTTATTTCTTTCACCTTTGATTACTGATGAATTTAGTCTAAGTGTAACATATTCCTGTTTTTGGCAGTGGAGATCACAATAATATTTTTGTTTTCCAGTAACTTAAGGGATGATTTTTCTATATCTCAACTGATAGCTATTCACAACAAAAGATCCTATTATAAATCTTTCCAAGACTTACTGGATTAAATCTGTTTTTCCTGCCTACTAACATGCACATGCGTGCATGCACATATGTGCATGCACGAGCGCGCGCGCGCGCGCACACACACACACACACACACACACACACCCATATCAGCTCATATTGTTCCATATATTGCATAACAAACCACTCCATAATGTAATGGCTTAAAATAACTTACCTCTCCCCATTCTTTGGGCTGAACTGGGCAGCTCTTGCTTGGAGTCTCCCATGCTTTTGCAGTTAGGTAGATTGTTGATGAGGCTTATGTCATTAAAGGCTCCACTAGGTTGGATGGTCATGATGCTAGACTTTCAGATGGCTAGCATTGATGCAGGCGTCATCTCGGAGCTTGGCTGGGGCTCTTGACTAGAATGTGTACCTTATACAGACTTCTTCATGTGGTTTTAGCATTTCGTAGCAGGGTCTAAAAGCAAGTTTTCCAAGAGATAGGATGTAATACTGACTGGACAAAGGATCTGTGAATCTTCCACTGTATTCTGTTGATCACAGTACTTGAAGAACCCTCCCAGAATCAAAGAACGGGACATAGATGGCACCTCTTGGGGTTGCGGCCATCTTTAACCTGCCATGCATACTTTACTGTGGTTGCTACACATTTTCTTTAGTATTAAGAAACTTAGATCTACAGTTAGTTTCCACCTAAGAAAAACAGCTGTTCTTTCAAGTTTATGAAACATGAGAAAATCTCTCATTTTGAAAATGTTTATTGTCACTTCTTTTCCATCTTTGTTTAATGTATTCTACTTAAATAATCAATTCTTAATACAAATAACATAGTAGTGACTGATGTGATTTAGTGCTGGACAAAGACAAATAGATGTTACATATTTTTTATTTTGATTATTTTAAATATATAGAAATGTAATAAAGAAGAAAAATAATTATAATCCTGTACTGAGAAGACTAAATAGTTTGGTGTCTCAGTTTTCTATACATACACGGTCTATTTTCATAAAGTTGGCATTGAATTGATAAATAGTTATGTACATTAATGTTAGGTCATGAGACTGTCCTCATCATTAAATTTTTAAAAATAGAATGATTTGTAATATCTATGTAGTATTCCAGCCTATAGGTCTTATGGTCTTGCTGTTTCTCCACATATTCTGCTGTATAATATTTTTCTTTCTTTAATGATTTGAAATATGCTCATTTTATTTTATTCTTGTAGTGATTAAAAGAAAAAGGCTTTATGTCAGAACTTTTTAATTTATTGGGGTTAGGAACAAAATTGGGTCAGTTCGTTCTACTCCCCCCAACTCCATCTGTGTGAGATGAGAATGTGGCATGCTTTTATGTAATCTTACCACTGTTACTCATTTTTTAATATAATCTTCAACTTTAGGTAGATTTTCCTTCACAATATCTCTTTAAAGATTTGTTATAATTGCATGTTTTTATGAATATAGTAACAATTATATTTTAATTTGTATTTAGATGATTTTATTATTCAATATCACTTATTTAGTATCATAACTCATCCATAATTTAATTCTTTTTTTACTTCTATTAGCTTATTTACATATTTAATAGTTTGTAAACTAAAGAAACATGAGGGTCATGCTTTGTCTTTTCATACCTGAGAAGCATGAGAGTTATGCTTTTTCGTTTTATACCTGAGAATGACTCCTTTGTTTTGTGAACAAGACAAACTTGACCAAGTATATAAATTTATGGAGTAATAATTGCTCCCCCCAAAAAGGCAAAAATTCTTTAGTGAAAACTTATGCTAGCTTATGTTGAAGTTTTTAAATTTTTTTTTTTTTGTATAAATCTACTTTGTGTTTGTTAAGTGTATGTATTGGGCTATTTTTTCTCTTTCTCTGTTATATTCATTTATATATTTATTTTTGATTGGTGTTAATTCCCCCAAAACAACTTCTATGTAATTATTTTATTGTTCCTTTATCTGCTCACTCTGACAGATGTAGATTAGATCTATTACCTCTGTCCTTCATGTTGTTTATCATTTCTCTTAGTCTTTCATCCTTCACCTCTGAGTATTTTATAATGTTTTCCCTTTTGTCTTCTCCATTAAGTGAATTTTTTTCCTGATTCGGTCTTTCACATCTCCCTTCTGTTTTTAATTGGACTGCAATTTTTACTGAAACCGTACTATTTCCTCTTTACCATCAGTTGCTCTCATTTTATTTATACAATGTTATTTTGAATTTTGTTGTGAATCACTAATCGTCCAAGATTTATAATTTTAATTCTTATAGTTGGAGTTTAGTTTTCTCAGTATTCGAGCGGGAGTTGAAATGCACTCCTTTCAGAAATTAGTGTGATTTGTGTATGATTTCTTATGTTAGGAAAATGGAACATAGAGAATTCCACATTTACTCTACTCTAGATTCATTAGTTCTAAGATCTGACCTCTGAAGTAGGGTGGGCTGTGAACTCTCTTGGTGCCACACCTGACACCCTTGGACCCCTTGTAGCAGCGCTGTGCTCCTATCCCTAGCTTCTGAATGCTTTGTTGCCAACAGCTCACACTGGGACCCTAGAGCTTAGACATCAGACACATTAGACCTTCCTTTTTCCTGGAGAGAGCAGATAAGTACTTGGGAGTTCTCCGTGGTATGACTGGTGTGGGAGTACTGTGGCTCAGCTACATTGCCTCAAGACTGGACAGACTTTGTGGTGTAAGTTATGCTCCACGGTTACCCACAGAATCAGTCTGAAGCTTAAACTTCACTCAGATTGGTACCCTTACTTTTCCTCTTTTTCTGTCTTTCTCCCTGCTTCACATCTCCTATTGGTTTCTCCTGGGAGCAATTCCATAGTACATTATTTGCCCCCAAATCTTCACTCAGGGTCTGTTTCTAGGAGAACCTGGCCTTAGATTGTGGATCTGGGGGCAAGAGAGAAGTCAGCATCTGCTTCAGGAGGAGGCCCTGACAGGCCAACCAGCCCTTTATGAAACTGCCCTGTGGCAAACTCTGCTTGGTGGCTCATCTGCCCCTTTATTTTAAGATGTGTTAATGGTGGTCAGCCTTTAGCTTCCAACTTTTTCATAGAATGGGGAATTTTGAGTCAGCCCTTGAGGGCCCCTTAGGATTGCTCTATTTGTAGCAAAATTCTCTGGAAGTATCTCACACAGGGATAGCATTATTTTAAGTTTCTGGTCCTTTTGCTGGTTTTCTCCCATTTTCATGATGCACTGGTTGCAATGAGGTTCGTTCTGGACTTACTAGTAAATTTCCCCAAAGGTTATTTTTTTCTAAGAGAAAATTGGAGGGAAATATATGATTTAAAATGGGCAGTAATATAAAATATGTGACAAGAACTAGAGACAGTGACACTAAAAAATAACATAATTTATTATTCCAGAAAAAATAATTAGGTTTTATCCCAGTTTATGATTTGACTTATTGGAAACAAAAACGACCAGAAAGATTTTCTTGACTGTTTTACAATATGTCTTTGAAGTTATCAGCATTTATAGTAAAATTAACTTGCAGAAAGTGTATGACTAAACCAAGGTTTAGACTGACCTAGTTAACAGTTCTCTTTGAAAAACATTTATTCTTAGGTTTTGGAAATGTATGAATAATACATTTGAACTATAATATTCGGCTAGTGCTAAGCTGGCAATAATATATCTGTGAGTGAAAAGGAATGATAAGAATTGAAGAAATTCACCTTCTTACCCACTTTGAAATTAAAGATAAGGGTTATTTTCATTGTACACAGGGAAATATACTTTAGATAAAAGGACACAATTGTTATAATTCTTAAGATATATTTTTTTAAGAATTGCTGGTATATAAGTCTAGTTTCTGATCTCAGAGAGGGCTGCTTTTAGTTTAAAGTGATCAACTGACATTATTAAAATGTTTTTCTGTGCAAATCATCTTAGTATTGATATCTCTACATTTACATGATCAGAGTATTAGAATAATTTCTGTATATCTTAAGCAGCCCTTATTGCCTTCTCAACCTAAATTATATGAGACAATAAAAAATTGAATAACTTTCATCTTTTTTAAAACATAAAAATATTTTACTAGTGTATTCTGTTAAGTTATTCCTCATTCTCTTGCCCCCAGAAACAAACCCTGTGTGCAATCTAATTGTTTGAGGTAAACGTCCAAATAAATTTAGAAAGAATAGACATTCTTATAATATTTACTTTTCCTAGAAAGGAACATTTGTTTATAGTTTCCAGTTTTTTATATGTCAGTACACTTCTATGTTTTCTTGTTTGTTTGGGTTTTTTTTTGTAATAGGTCACTGATTTTAGCCAAATTTATTCCTGAATACTTGTTTACTATTTGTTTGTTTAATAGGACTTTTATATAACAATATATATTCTGATTACTGGTTATCTATTACTTTTTAAAACAGTTTAAAAATTAATCTAAAACATTTTTAAATTTAAAGAAAAATTGCATAGGTAGTACTGAGTTCCCATACATTCTATATCCAGTTTCATTCATTTTTAACGTCTTATATGAATACATTAAATACAATTGTAATAATCAAGTTTATCGATTTTAATAGTAACATGAGTTTTTCACTTGAATTTTTGAATATTTTTGGAAGTAACATTATTAAGGTCTTTCAGTATATTCCAAAATTTGGGAGCATTCAGATTTTATACTCCTGATTAAATCAAGGTTTGTAACATTTTTCTAGTCACAGTATCAATAAGTTATGGTCTTTGTATTATTAATTTGCAGGAATAGTTTATATATTCTGGATAAATATTTGTGTCTATTACTATCTCTTCTCTCTCTCCCTATATATATCTTACACAATTTCCTCCAGTAAAGATTTCAGTTCTTTTAGAGTATTTTGGATTTTTCTACTTTTTTTTTTAACCGGGTCTCTTTTGTTTCTCTGCTTCCATCTTTCCAGTCACTTTTCCATCTGCTTGTGAAGATTGTGTCTTCTTAAATCTTCTTAGAGAGAGCACAGTGTGTTCTAATTTAGTCATCTTTTTTTTTTCTTTTTTTTAATAATTCCTCCGAGTTTTTAAGATATTAAGATTTTTTGTTCACTTTCGAATATCTATAGCCCTGGGTTTGGGACAGGTGGGATTGATGGGCACGGTATTCCTCACTCTCTGTGCAAGGTTTAGAATGTTTTTAGGAAAGGAACCGATTGGCGATACTAACACCAATTTTCTTTGATCAGCAGGGTGTTTGTATTAGGAGTAATGGCCCACACAGGGACTGAGGCAATTGTGGTTACCAGTTTGGTTTACAGTGTGGAGCTTATGTGGTCTGAGAATGTCTTATTAAGACAATCTTTACTCTAATTATCTGTTATCCTGACTGTTAGTGTGAATGGCTGTGTCTGTGCTCCTGTGTAATGTCAGCCTTCTATTTGCATGTTAGCTTGCATCCCCTTTCTCCTCATTAAGACATCATCCCAGCAATTCTCCCTCTCCTTGTACTGTTCATGTCTCTTTCTCTTCTAGAAGATTGCCATCCACCAAAAAAGATTTCTCTCATCTTTAAAATAAACCCCTCTTGACCTCAAAACACTCTTCAGTTAGCACCCCAATACTCCGCTTCCCATGATTGTTAAATTTCTTGACTAGAGTTGTCTCAGCTTTATTTTCTTTCCTTTTTTCTCCCCTTGAGTAGGCCCCAGCCAGGTTCTGGACCCATAACTTCACACACATACTGCTCTTGACAGTGTCACCAGTGAGTTAAAAATCGCTTAATGACCACATAATCAGTTTTGAGTCCTCTCATCTTAACTGACTGAGCAGCATTTTAATAAGTTGTTTACCCCACTCCTTGAGAAACTTTTGTGAATGCGTGTCCAGATCAGCAACATTCTAGAATCTCCATCCTCCTAGCCTCTTCTCTTCAGCCTTCTTCACTGAGCCTGTGGATGCTGCAGGGCTCAGGCTGAATCCTTAGACTTCTCTCCTCTAGTTATGTTCAGTGGTTCCTCATCCAGCCTCGTCGTGCCTTTAAATATGTCTTTATTCTGGCTACTCCTAATATATATATATATCTATCTTTAGCACATATACATATATATATATGTATGTATAGCATTCTGGTTTCTTACCTGTTTTTTTTTTGTTGTTTGTTTTTTTGTTTTTGCCTACCTCCTCCCACTAGGCTAAGGCTTCATGGGGGCAGGGATATGTCTGTGTGTATTTGTACCACGCTATCTGCAGTGGCTGGCACAGTGCACTCAGATACGCTGTAACACTGGTGAATTATGAGTGGTGAGTGACTTTTATGAGAGGCAATTAATTTCATAAACATCATAAGTTACTAACTTACAGAAATGCATATACCTTGTAAAAATAAGAAGCACATGATAGGGTGTACAGTAAATAGTAAGTCTCCTATGCTTTACTCTCATCTTGCATTGCTTTATTCTCCCCAAAAGGTGTGTATATATACAAGCATCTCTCTTCCACTTGAACAATAGTATACACACCGTTCTACATATTGCTGTTTACACTTAATATGTTTTTTGAAGATCATTCTTTATTTTTATACATATTATACATTTATATACATATACCTTAGTATATAACATATAATGATCAAGAATGATCTTAAACCTGTGTGTGTAAGGCATAAACAGCGATATATAGCACTATGTGTACACTATTTTTAAATGTGTATGTATATGTTACATATTATGTAATATGTAAATATATATATATAGATATAACATTTTTTATATGTATATACACACACACAGCTATATATATTACTTTTTTTTTTTCCTGGCTGATGGTTAATTTTCGACTCAACGTTTTAACTTTTTTATTCCTTTGCAGTGCCCACTGTTGATGTCTTTCAGATTTCCACAAAAGAGCGGTTTGGATTGGGACATCAGCTGAAAAAGTGAGTTTTCCAAAGAATAGAAAATAAATTTCTCTTAAAGAGAACTGTGTTCCCATTTTGCTCATCATTTCTCCTCTCCTCCCATTTTTATTCAATAAGAGCTTTTAGAAATGAGCACCTCAGGAGAGGAATTCATTCTGATGCTAAATACTGCATCAATAATTTAGTTTGCAGAGCTCACTTTCAGGGTTGGGCCAGGTTTCTTCCCTTTGCTCCCCCAGAATTCACTCTCCTCCCTCCAGGACCCTGCATGCCACCCGAGAACACTAACCTGTGGAGACACAAGTTCCTGTGTCTCTAATATGTCTGGCAGGAGGAAGCTGCATATGATGGGGGTACTTATTGTCTTTGATTCTTTCCTGTGGGTTCACCATGAGCTGACTAATCCTTCACCAAGCCTCTCTGTCTTACTCCAAGCCTTCGTGTGACTCTCTCTGCCTGAGTTCTAGTAACTGTTTCCTCTGCTTGTTCCTTGGTGCCTAGAAGTGGTAACAGTTTGGCAGCCACTGGCACTGGACTAACTGCACTGTCCCCTTTTCCCATACCTACGCCTTTGAAACTTTCCTTTTGTAAAGAAACCCTTTACTTTTGTTTGACCTTGACTAATACGTTGAGCCAATTTACCCTTTATAAACACGAAAGTACCGCAGTTGAACTGACTTTTAAAACATGGGGGCATACCTCAATTAGTCACCGTCAAAACAGAAACTCTAATAAATTCTATTATCAACATATCAGCTTTATGAATTTGTACTTATGGAAATGTCCCAGGATTACTTAGTCTTCTGAGTATGCAAATTTTACTTCATTTTAAATTTATTAAGAGAGATCATTAGATAAACGTATACTTAAACACATGTTTTGGGCCCATCATAATAATGCAGTCTGCATGTTCACCTTTATTTTAATGACATTTAATTGGACATCATACATTAGCCTTTACTGAGCAATGCCCTAAGAGACAATACTTTGAAACTTTTTTTATTTCATTTACAAAATAGAGGACTTACTGTGGTCATTTTGCCTGAGGTTATAAGTGTAGTAGAAAGCTTCTTGTGTGGTATCAAGGATTATACATATTACAGAGCCCTAGAATTCTCTCGATGAGTTTACACCGAGGCAGCGGTGCTCAAATGTGACATGTGTAGATCGCATTTGAAAGGAAAAACTCTTGCAAATCTCCAGTCTTGAGTTTAAATTGGTATAAGGTAAAAACCCTTAATACTTAGAATTCCATATTTCTGTAACTAAATTCAATTTACAACATACGTTTAGCACATATAATATGTTTACAACAGATTATATTATACAGTGTTTTCTTTATAAGAATTCATAAAAGGTGTTTTCTCAGTTTTCTGTGTAAGGATTTAGGTATGCCTTTCCAGTACAGTTGGTTTTATTTTTTCAATCAGATTTTGTTTTCTGCATTGAGCCACTGTCTTATCAATCTTGGAGCTAAGCATGGAACCTGCCTCTGTGCTATGCCATCCAAGTTGGGTACCACCTCACCTTGGCACATCTTTTTTTTCTTCTTCTTATGATTTTTTTCCCATCACCCAACTTTCTCTCTAGTTTTTTAAAATTTTTATATTTAATAACTTTATTTTTTTTTAGAGCAATTTTAGGTTCACAGCAAAATTGAGAGGACGGTACAGAGACTTCTCATACATCCTGTTATCAACATCACCCACCAGAGTGTGCATTTCTTACAATACATGAACCTACGCTGACACATCATTATCGCCCAAAATCTGTAGTTCTACTTTATGTATTTTTGTAAGCCACTTAAAAACTTTTTTTTAAAGCAAAATGAGGCTGATTCAAACAAGACAATAATTATAAAAGCATAGAAGTCTAGGAATAAATAGCTTCCTTCCCTTAATAGCTTCTGAGATTATCATTTGGACTCATAAAAGCAATGATGTGTATAATTCCACCCTTGAGAAATTAAGGAAAGCTATGAACTGTCTTCACTGTTGAACTATCTTACAGAATATGTGACATATTTTATTAATATTTCCATCCAAACAATTAACATGTTTGAAAATTTATTTACTTCTAAGGTTAAATTTTAGTTATGTGGAAAGTGTGGTGATAAAGACTTGAACTTTTTTTAATGATCCTTGATAAATTTAAGTCTAATTATAGATATATGTTTATGTTTTCTTAATTAGAAATAGTTGGGTTTGGCTGCAATCCTCAAGGTCCCCCTTTAGTCTAAAATGATACGATTTTAAAAATCTGATCTCATCCTCACAATAAATCATAAGAAGGAACTGAAATATAAAGAGGTTATTTTCCGGAAACATACAGCAAGTTAAGAAGGCAAATTTAAAATCTAAGCCCTTTGTTATTGCTCAGGTTTGTTTTCAGCAAATAAGAAACATTAAACTTTTTCTGTGATTCTTATCTGGTTTATTTCTGGCAACACGACAGTCTTAACGACAGCAGCAGCAAATGCTTACGCCGTGCTTATTATATGTCAAGCACTATTCTAAGCACTTTATGCACATTAACTTTCTTGATAGTTAAAACAACCCTGTGAAGTAGGTACTGTGCTATCCACATTTCCTCAGTGATGAAACTGAGGCCCAGGAGATTAAGAAACTTGCTTAAGGTTACAGAGTGAGAAAGTGGTAGAGCCAGAATTTGACTTCAGATCAATACTTTTGGCCCAACCACTAATCTGCCTTTCATATAACCCTCAATCTCTCTTTGCCTTGTATAAGCTTTGGAATATATATTCAGCACTGAATGAATATTGGGAGAATGTAAAGTCATTTAAAAAGGCCAGAGGAAAAATACTGACCTGAAAGAGATGTAAGGTAGTGATCGGCGTTATAGAGGGTATCTGTCATTCAAAGACTAAGTATATCACAGACCATGGATATAATCTTAAACTGTGTGTTGAATCTGCATAGATCAAACTTAAGTTGTTTTTAAAAGGGAAAAAAATATTGCAAATCTCCAGTGTTGCCTTACATAAAATTAGGTATAAATTCTCCTATGTAGAGTTCGCATTTATAAAACAAAATCCAAAAGACAACTTAAGCTCAAATCAAAATAAAATACTCGAATGTCAAAGTGATACATGAATTTAATTTGGTGGATGATGTTATTCTGCCGATGCTGTTTCTCCACCAAAGTATGAATATAACGCTGGCTGCTGTAGTGCATAGTTCTTTTGAAATCAGCATGAAGAAAATCATAATGTTGCCCATCTGTGCTCCCTTTTCTCTATTCGAACCACCTTGGAGCCTTTGTTCATATAGCTGACTGTGATGTCGTCTGGTCTTCACTTGATGTGAATGTATAATTTACCTCGAAGTCTTTTTTCTCTTCTCCTTTCCTCAGCCAATGGCAATGGTAGTAATCCTTCTTGGTGCCAGCACAGCAGTAAGCGCAAGCACCGGTGTGAGCGTGGAACTCTCCTGGTGGTGGTTCTCTATTCTGAGGAGGTGGCTGTTATATCAAATGTGCTCTTATGCATATTTAAAATTATCATTGAAATTAGGAATTAGAAATTAGGAGTTACTGGTTCTCAATGTTGAAGTCACTCTTTAGAATGCTTAATGTATATGAAAGTGGAACAGTTTCAGCCGTTTTGACTTTTACCTTTTTTGTTCCAGTTATCCTATCAAGGTTAGACAAACATATGCTGATTTTCTTAGGGAATGGTATGCAGAAATAACAATTTTTCATGGAAGGAAAAGAATCTTGATCTGCTTGGTACAAAGGGTGGTGTCACTGAGGATTTCAGGTTAGGGACAGGGGAAAAGGATGACTCTAATATTACTATTATGTTTAAATCTTGCTACAATCTTGGATGAAAAAAAAATCATCAAAAATCAAATGTAAAATAAAAATTGTTTCCCTGTCCCGAGCTCTGAAGTGAATTTACTACTAATTGGAATTATGCATCATTGATTGCAGTTTTACCCTTTACTTCTTCACAACCTCTCCAGCTAAAAAGACTTAAAATAATCCCGTATGTGAGAATTTCTTCTGAACTCACCTAAACTAGCAGGCAAAAGGTTGAGATAGTAAGTCTGAGGAGTATGCTTTCTGGTGATCTGAGTTAATTTGGTAAGACCTGAAGGATATTGAGAAATCATTATTGGCTTAGTGCTAAGAGCCACACTTGTCCCTTTCGACTAACATGTTAACTAACATGTCAGTCTGTATGTAATAATACGGGTGCAGTTGCTCTGCCATTTCATTGTCCAGGCTAATAGGTAGACTTTGTTGCCTTACCTCCCTCGTGAACATGTGCAGTAATAAATAGCTACTTTCTGGGGATGTCTTGAGAATTAAAGAGAATATTTTATCCCCTGATATATTGTAAATTGTAAACAAATATTGGTACCATCTTTTTGTTCCAAAAGGAATCTGTGCTACAAATAACTGAAAAGAACGTGAAAAGCAAGCAATGTTGATTTGATTTTTGAAAGGAAATCAAAATATTTAATTTATTGCACATATAATGTTTAATTGTAAAAGTTCCCGCCTACTTAAATATCAGCCTTAAGGGACCCTCCTCCCCGACACCTCAAAGATGGGATGCAGAAAAAATTTTGCAGCTTGAAACTCTTTTCAGAAAACATTGCTTTAAGTCCACAGCTGACATGCCAGAATTCTCTACCATGAAACGATGAGGTGATATAGACTTAGAAAATACTGAGATCAGGAATTACCAAATTCCTGCCTTATGAGAGTAACTAAAAATTTTTAGAGACACTCAAATTTTTTTAAAAATCCTATTTAAAGGTGAATGAGCTGTGCTGAAGATTAAAATTTGTTGACCTCATATTTCTCCATAGAGTTAGTTTCACCTGGCTTAGTTTTACATGTATATATGCATTTTATTTTGTTTTCCTTTTCATGAAGAAAAATACGTAAGCAAATCAAGTGAAAAGAAATTGACTTGCTTATAACTTAATAAATAAAATTATAATTAATAACAAATTTTTCAAACTGCCTTTCTGGAACCAACAAAATAGTTCAGATTTTTTTGGTCACTTCGGCCAAAGTCATTGATCCTAAAGACTGTCTCTTTATAATCTTTATAAATCTCTAAATATCCTTATTCTTCTTTCAATTCTATCATTTATATTTTAATTATATCAGTAATTTATTAAGAATAACAGTAAATTCATAAATATTTTCTGTATGATGCTTTCCAATATACAAAAACAGAGTGTATGATTTTAAGTTAGGATCTCACTAAATACTTAGATATATGTGTTCTCTACATAATAAATACAGAAATCTCATATTAAATTACCTTGGAACTGATAACCAACTTACTTTTGATTGACAGAATCATGCAGACATTTGTTACACAGCAGTGGAAACAGAGCAAAGAAAAATCCAATTGCCTGCACAATAAGAAGTTGTCAGAGAAGAAAGTGAAGTCTCCCCTGCATTTATTTTCTACCTTGCGCAGGTGGGTAAAAGACAACTTTGTGCTATTAAATTGTGCTACTGACTGCTGAGCTTGTGATAGGCCATTGTTATTCAGTTCAGAGCATCCTTGCTATAGTATGACATCCATTTATTTTCTTTGTGACTTCAGAGAACAGACTAAGTGACATACATTTCATCAAAAACATGGATATTAATTTCTGTGTTTAGAATTTTTACGCATTTCCTTAACATGAGTTAGATTTACCCAAATTACATTCTTTGCTTCGAATCAGTTTTCTCTATCAAAGTTAGTTCCATGGAGGACTCTGGGATGAGTGGGAAATAAACCTGATAATCTTTTTTTGCTTTTCAGGAAAAATATAATTTAGTCCCTGTGATCATTCTGCACACTTTTGATTTCCATTTTAGCTGGATAGGCTATGTGAAATTAAGGTGGTATTTATGACACTGTTAAGTTGATTGAGCCTGACAAGTGTCCTCCATGGTCTGTTACAGTCCGGATTTACTCTGTGTTGTTGATCAATTTTGAAGGTCGCCAAGTTATCCTCCCCCTGGTTGTGGCAAAAGCAAATCCAAACTGAAATCTGAGCAAGATGGAATCTCCAAAACACATAAGCTGCTGCGGAGGACTTGTTCCAGCACTGTCAAGACTGATGACGTGTGCGCCACTAAGTCTCACAGGACCTTTGGTCGCTCTCTGTCCAGCGACCCCAGGGCTGAGCAGGCAGTGACGACAATTAAGTCGCACAAACTCTTGACCCGTTCCTGCCCTCCAGCTGTCAAGCAAGAGGACTGCCTCACCCTCAAGTCTCATAAACTATTGACTCGATCTTGTTCTGGAGATCCACGCTGTGAGCACAACACCAACTTGAAGCCCCATAAACTGTTAAGCAGGTCTTACTCCAGTAATCTCAGAATGGAAGAGTTATATGGCCTGAAAAATCACAAGTTGCTCAGCAAGGCTTACTCCAGTGCCCCCAAGTCATCCAAAACTGAGCTTTTCAAGGAACCTAACTCAGAGGGCAGGAGGCTCTCTCTTACCTCAGGGCTTATTGGTATCTTAACACCATCTTCATCTTCATCATCCCAGCCTGCTGTGCGTAAATGTTTTCATCTTGTGTTCTTAAATGTTAAGCTGACGTTGGGTAGAGGTTTTTCAGAGACTAGTAGAGATCTGGTAGAGGAAAAAGAAGCAAGATTATTTTTCATTTTTAAAAATTTACTGGTGGTTTTTTCTTTGTTTGTTTTTGCATACTAGACAGTTGCTACTGGTACTGTAAGTTCATTTTGATTCTGAAAAAATAAACGTAGCTTATTGATTTGAGGTCCTGTCCAAATTCCTGTCACATTAATAAATGCTACTAAAAATGTAAAGAAGTCAGTTGGGTTCACAAAGCCTATCCTTTTAAGCAAGTTTGAATTTTAACACTTTTTTAAGTAGGTTTATCTGATCTCTAATTTTCTCAGATAAGTAGTGGAGGAAAAAGTTTGTCTATTAATTAAGAGTAATGTCCTATCAGCTATATATATGAAAGAGGAAAACTTTGCTCATGGACACTGTTACTTGCAGAGAAAAGCCACATTTCCAGCTGTATCTCTCTGCCTTACTTAAAGCTGCTCTTGGTGTCTACTTTATAACACCAAAGTCACTTTCTCCTGAAGATGTTTATTTTGGAAGGGGCATGAGGCTGTGCGATGACTGTATTAAAGCTTAAGTCCTTTGGGTGGTATTTATCGGGAGTCAGTCTTTCACGAAATTTACCTCTAGAATGATCTACGTTATAGTCAGTTTCAGATAAAGAAACAGACCTATCTTCTTGTTGAAAAGTTTTGTTTGCTTTCAGTGTGTGTGTGTCTGTGTGTGTCTGCATTGGGGGAGAGGCATATTTAGCTCTTAACTATTAATGTGGATACACCTAGCAATAGATGAAATTGAAAAAAATAAGAAGATGCTGTTTTTAGAAAGCTGTGTTTCTCTTGCATAGATTTATTTCTAAAATTAAATTGCAAATTATAAAATTTTATTTGTATTAAGAAAAGATATTTGAGTATATTGATAATTTTAGGTAGATATCTCTTAAAGTCCATTTCTTCCCAAAAGTAAGCATTAAGGGCATTAAGAAAATAATGCCAAAGAGTTACTCAGTAGAAAGTTTCTTGTGATAGTTATACCTAAGAAAGATAATCTCAGATATTCTGTAAAAGAAAATGTCTTCATGTCCTCCTGTATGGTTAAGCATAATATAATAGTTTAGTGTTGTATTTTCAGTAACTATCTAATATGTCCTTGGAGGAATAATTCTGATAGTAAAGTAAGATTGAAGTCCTCTAAATGAGGAGCTGGGAATTTTGACAATGAGTAATAGAGGAAATAAGTTTTTGTGATCATGTGAAGATGCCAATCACTTTTACTAGAAGATCAGAAATTAAGAATTTCATTTAGTTTAGACACAGATTGCAATAGTAGTGGCAGAAAGTGTTTGGAATACAGAAATTCTAAAATTTCGATGTCATTGTCAGTGATTTATCTCATAAAACAGGTGATCTTAGATCACATCTTCATTCACTATTTCACAAAGTAAAGGGCTATAATTTACATATTTTCCCAGTTAAAGAAAATTATGTTGTTCTTTTACTTTGCTTTTTTATAGCCAAATGGTGCCAAATGCATTCCAATACGAGACCGTGGCTTCCTAGTGCAGGTATGAGCCAAGACTCCTACCATTGTAGAAAATTTTAGCTTTTCGTAGGTTTTCAACTCATTTTCATCTTTGACCTGATTGTTTCTCTTTGTCGTTTTATTCAGACAATTGAGTTTGCTGAACAGCGGATCCCCGTATTGAATGAATACTGTGTGGTTTGTGATGAGCCACACGTGTTTCAGAACGGCCCCATGCTTAGGGTGAGTTCTCATTTGTACAATGTCAGTGTTGATTTTGAATATAAGTGAAAAGGGTTAAGATATAAAGATAAGTAAATAACTGCATTTACAGTAAATACTGCGTTGAGCAAATTATTTAATATACAAAGCGTTATAATTTTCACAGACGAATCATTTTTTCTTAAGGAGTCCATGAAAGGGGCAAGTAGTTTATATTAGAAAAATTATTTCTTATTGTATTTCTTACATGTGCCTATCATCTGCCTTTTTGTCCATTTATCTATACCTATATCTGTATCCATTTACATCTAAATCATATATCACCTATATCATATAGATGTAGGTGGGTATAGAGATAGATATAAATCTAGATATATATGTATAAACTTATAAACAATTCTGTTTCTTTAAAACCACACAATTCAACATGTTTACTATAGAGAACGAAGGGTAGTCCTCATTCCATTAAGAGGAGGGTATACAGTAGCATGCAGAGAATCAGAATAAAGATTTCAAAAAATGCTGGCTCGTTGACACATTAGGGGCATGATTGGGGGAGTATAGAAATAAGAATCAATGTGTGTATGTGCATTTAGGGGAGAAATTATCCAATTTCTAAGCATTGTTATATGAAATTCATATAACATATAATTCACTATTTTAATGCATACATCACTGGTTTTTAGTATATTCGCAATGTTGTACAACCATTGCTACTGTCTAATTCCAGAACACTTGCATCACCCAGGAAAGACACTGACTCTTACCATCACCTCCGGTTTCTGCTTCCCCTCATTCTCTGGCAACCATTAATCTATTTTCTATCGCTATGAATTCACCTGTTCCAGATATTTCATATAAATAGAATCATACATCATGTGGCCTTTTGTTTTGGGATTCTCTAACTTATTATGTTTTCATGGTTTAGCCATGTAGCATGTATCAGTACTTTATTCCTTTTTATGGTGGAATAATGTTACATTATATGGATATAGGACATTTGTTTATCCATTCATTGGTTAATAGAATTGTTGGAATATATGTTAATTCCGTTTAACTTTTTGACGCACTACCAAACTATTTTTGACAGTGGCTGCACCATTTTTTCTTCCCATCGGCAGTACATGATGTTTCTTTCCAGTTTCTATACATCTTCACCAACATTTGTTAATTCTTAAGAATATCCTAGTGTGTGAAGTGGTATCTCATGATTTTGATTTACACTTCACTGATGACTAAAGACTTCAAGCATCTTTTCATGTGCTTATTGACCACTTGTGTAACTTCTTTGGAGAAATGTCTGTTCAAATTCTTTGCCTATTTTTAAACTGGGTTGTTTGTCCTTTTTAGTTGTTGAGTTGGTAAGAGTTTTTTATATATTCTGAATACTATATCCTTATTAGATACATAATTTGCAAAACTTTTCTACTGTTGCATGGGATTTCTTTTTAAAACTTTTTTTATTAAATCTATTGGGGTAATATTAATTAATAACAAATTTCAGGTATACGACTTTGTAGTACAACATCTTTATACTCTGTCGTGTATTTCTAGGCACACAAAAGTTTTTTAATTTTAATGGAGTTCAGATTTATCAATTGAAGTTCACAAAGATATATACCTGAGTTTCCTTCTAAGAGGCTTATAGTTTATAACTTATATTTAAGTAATTGTATTTCAAGATATATATTTTAAAACATACATAATAGCCATTTATGATCATGATCGTCTGTCAAGTTTCATATGTTTGTTTCATTTTATTTATGGGAAACATTTAAGAAGTATTTTCTTGCCACTCTTACACTATATTTTGCTAGTCAGCTTTGTTCTCAGAGACATTGTTACTCTGAAATCCAGCATTTAGTTCATTAATAATCAGCATTTATTAATTAAATATTTGTGTAAGTTTATTATTTTTATTCAATACCTGGAAATGTATAGTTATGAGAATGGGGAGAATCCTTTGGTTACCTCAGTTTATTTCATGTAGAAGGCACCTTTTTACTTTGTCACTGTCCACCTTTTGATCTTGATCTATTGCTCGGTCCGTGGCTATGCCATTTCCACTGCAGAAAATAATAGTAATGTTATTAATGGCACATTGCTTTTTGAGTGCTTTTTATGTGAGCGTGTGTTCGAAATGCTTTACATAGATTATCTAATTTAATCTTCATAATGACCCTATGAGGTGAGTATTATTAATATCCCTCCTTTACAGTTGAGGAAAGTAGTAATTTATTCAATGTCACACTGCTAGTAAATGATAGAGACATCATCTGAACCATGGCAGAATGGCACCAAGGCCACAGTTCTTACCATGAAGGTACTCATGACTCATGTACTTGAATTGACTTCTTTTACGTCCTGAAAATTTACTACACGCATTGTTGGGGATTCACTCTCTGTGTTTTAATCACTGGCAGTTCATTCCTATAGTGATAGAAAGGTCATAGGTGTCACTAGTGTTCTCTATGCCTTACTTCGAATTTTATTTTACTTTATATCATTCTGTACCAGTGAAATTTGCTGTCTCTTTCCAGAAGTGGAAGTGCTTTTGTAAAAGAGAAAACAACATTTAAAAAATAAATATAGGTAGTTATCACATTTTTATGTTGCTGTAATTCAGACTGATATCTAAGGAAATCAGAGAAATTACTTTGGTTTCTTAAATAGTAAGGTACCTGATGTATTAAATCAGATCAGGAAATGAAAATCAAAGAAACATTTTATATTCAAAAGAAGAGAGATAAACAGAAAAAACTGCCTATTGATTGTGTTAAACAGATATTTCACCTAAATCAGACATTCTCGTTTTCTCTAGATCTCTCATATTTACATTGCAATATGTCTTACTGTAATTTTAATAGTAATATATAAAAATTATTACAAATATAATTTCTTATGGAGTATTAATAGACTGACTTGCTGATCATTTATTCAGTCCATATGATATGTTACAAACTGTAATAAATCCCAGAGATGTAAAAAGAATAAGCTATAACCCAGTGGTGAGTAAATAAGATAAAGCTCTCAGGTTTCCATAGAATTCTATGTCTGATTTTTATTATGTTTCCTGGATCTTTCTCTCTAAAAATTCACTGTTTCTTGTATTTTTTCTCTTTTCTCCCAGCCTGTTTTTTATATGACATAGTCCCCTTTTACCCCTATTTTCCTAAAATTTTAGTCTATTTGTGCTATTCTGCCACTTTACTCAGAGGTGTATGTAAACATGTCATACTTTCTGCTACATGGAGAACTGAACTGCTTATTTAGAAATACCAGGATGCTCCAGATTTCCCTTTTGTTTACAATGTTTATAAATGTTAGGTTCTGACATGTAACAGGTTCTGACATGTAACATTTTGAATCTGCATAAAGCCCACATTAACATCAGGAGGATCGCTCAGAGATGCCCGATTTTTCAGTTTGGCAGTGCGCTTTGGATCATCACCAGAAAACCAAACCCAAACCGAATCGTTGGCTCTCTGCATTTTGGAATCAACTAGAGTGTTAATACAGCAAACTCTTTCAGAGATGCTTTTTAAATGTTGATTGTGTCTTCATTAAGTGATTTTTGCAAAGCAAGAAAACAAGGTTTCATCGACAGAATCAGCCAGTTTTATCAGCCTCTGAAGCCCTAGTTGTCCTCGTCTTTTTGTTACCCTCACCTTCAGCACTCCCATCCTGGATCAATGCAGTTGTTTTCTTCTGTGAACCTTGCACGCGAGCTGCTGACCTCATTTGGAGAAAACCCATGTATGCGCAGATCGGTGTCCTTACAAAGTTGGAAGTTTGTCATTGATACTTGGCAACTATTCTGTGTGTCCCTGGTTAATAGACTTTCCATTTCCCACCTCAACATACGATGTGGCACTTGTATCTCATTCTCTTCTCATGCCATGTGACAGTGTCTCAGATTACTTGCTCTGAGTGGAGCCATCAGTCCTGAGAGCCTCAAGTCACCACTTGAGAATAATGCCTAATCCTACTAAAGCAAAGTCAACTCAGAATCCTGAAAATCTGTATTTTTCTGTATCCAACCTTACTGTGGACCTTAGACAAATAATTGTCACTAAGATTTTTATTTGCACAGTGAAATTAATAATACTCAGTTATAATTTGGTCATAGTTTAAGGCATTTCTATGAAAATTCTTGGGAAACAGCATGTGGATAAACCTGGATATGTCTCATTTTACCTTTTAAGAGGAAGATAGTAGGTCTTCTTATTTAGGTCTGAATGGACGAAAAAGTACATCTTATTCCCTCCCTGTTACTCTATCCCCAAAGTTACAGAAGTTAAGATTTCAAGTTCTGAAATACAGGCTAAACTAAATAAAAATTATGCCAGAAAGCTTTTAGTTCAAAAATATGTTTTATTTTTTTACATCCAAATTGAGTAGAAATTGGTTTTAATGTTCAAACAACTACTTTAGTTCTATGAAATAACAGGGCTCACCATGTGTTGAGGCCTAATCTGGTCTGATCCTGTCATATAGTAGACATGTCTTGATATCTTTGGGATTACTGTCTGTCTTATGAGCAAGTCTTTCGCAACCCCAAACGTGTTTCTCTTCCGAACCCTGAAAAGAACTCAAAGCATTGACTATAAAACTGGAAATACAGAGAATTAAAGGCTTGTAAGTTTTTTGTTTCTAGGAGCTATTCTTAATTATTCTCATGTTTCCAACACTAGTTTTCTTGTGTTTCCAACACTAGTTTCTACCTTATAAATTTGTATTTACATTGCTCATTTCTTTTTTAGCAAGAAAGATTTTAGCAATATAGAATTTTGACAAGCCGTGGGTATGAAAATAAAAATGCTACTTAATGCTTCAATGCAAATTTTTATTTAACACTTATTTTGTGTATACATTGAGTAAAGGACAGCTAACCAAGTTACCTTGTAGTGTTAATATTTAAACATCTCTCTATACCTCAAGGAGATTTCATAAACCTTATCTCACTTGGTTCTCTTTGTCACTTGGTTCTCTTATCATCCTGGTGAGCCAGCTATGATTTCGATACCTGTCTTACAGATAGGAAAATTAAACTGTGCACATGTGCTCCACATGGAATAATTTATATGCACTTTTATTTGTTTTATAATGTTTACATGAAATTTTTTTTTTAACTAAAAGACTGGCAAAAAAAGATTTGAAACCACTCATCTACAGCATGTTATATATAAATACTTAAATTCTCTTCAGTTGTATTGTTTCTATTTTCAATGGGAAGTAATTTAAATTGATTGAAAACACAGTTTTCTTAAATGCAGTTCAGTTCTAAACTATTCTTTAGAGTTTAAAAATGGTGTTTGAAATATGCTTTTATTACTCATTTTAATTGCTTTGATTCAAGTAAAATTAAAAATGTATTCATCTTAGCTTAAAAACTTCTAAAATAGATTTTAGCTTAGGGACCTATAGAGTTCTCCCTGTTTTTAAAAGTCGTATAATGAATATTATATTGCAAAAATATTATGTTTTTGTAATGGCAGGAGAGATTTGCCATGGTTTTACAGTTTAAATCATAGAAACTAATTGCTTGAAGGTAATATAATAATATAACATTAAGAATGGGTAATATTTTACAAATTGAAACTAATTGTAAAATCAAAAATGAATTAGTAAATACTGTACACATTTGGTTATATTTAGGCATACATACTTTGCATTAAAGTATGTGTAATAAAACATCATTTCACTTATTTAGTAACAGCTATTAAATGACTGTTCTATTTTGAATTGATGCTAGAGTTTTCTGTGTTAATATAGTTAGTAATAGCACAATTTGTTGGGGACCGGGAATTGGCTGGTAGTTGATTCCAGGTGGGAGAATGCTAATGCAAAATATAACTACTTATTTTATTAAGGAAGATTAATTCAGTTTCTCTTTTTTGAGTAGGAAGTCTTGTTTGTAAGCAATAAGATACATCAAATCTAGATTAATTAATAAGTTTGAGAACTTTCTTTTAGTGCACCATCTTGCGTTGACATTTTGAACTTCTCTCACATGTGAATAAACATGGGAGAGGATCAGTAGTCTACAAAAACTGACAAAACTACAAAACTAATTAGCTGATTTACATCTTGAACACTATTGAATGTTCTAGTAAAAACGCGATAGATATAGAATTGTTATTTTAAAAATTCACTGATATTTACTTAGTATGGTGTTAATATAGTATATAAATTAATCAAAATATTACTACCTCTATAGGTGCTATTTTTTTTTAAGGGAAAGATAAAATTATTTTTATAAGAACATAATGTGTACTTCTAATTTTTCAGTATGATAGCAAAAAAAAATTTCCCCCAAATGTTTTCTAGGGTACCTGATTTTCTTCTTTAAACAGTTGCAGTAGCAGGATATTCCAGAAATCAGCCTTATGCATTAGAGTATGGGACGAAAGGTAACTTTTCAACCAAAGGATGCAAGAAAGACAAGAGGTGTCTATATAAAGTATCGAGACACACTTTTATCATGAGGAATGTAGGTTTATTATTTAAAATAATGTATCAGTTGGCAAGTCCATGTGATTTTGAGATTTAGGGGTTTCAGTATAAATCTGGAGTAGGATGAAACAGAAACACAGAGGAAAACATTATAGAAAGCATTGAAATGTTGCTCATTTGTTACCCAAGATAAAGAATAGGAGGTTTTGGTAAAATTGGTAAAAATTATTTGAGACAAAGTCAGGGCAGCACATGAATACCTACAATTGAGGACAAAATGTGTTGATAGAGCTGTATAAGAATAATTATCATATTTTTCCTTATTTAAAATTTTTCCTATATTAAAATTTCAAAAAAATTACCCTTCTGATCTAGTGTAGCGGTTTTTTGTTTTTTGTTTGTTGTTGTTTAAGGCAACAATTTTGTATAAAAACGTAGTTTCTCATGTTACAGTCCCTGGGATTTGTATGTGAACACACACATGCAAACATACATACATAGTTGATGATCACAAAGTAAGTGTAATTCATTGTCCAAAGTTCAAATGAAAAAATAAAAACCATTCATTACTCATACACCCTAAATGAGGCTTATCCTATTATTCAGCTTTGGGATTAATGGGTTTTAATCATAAAAAGCATATGATTACTTGACAAGAATATTAAAAACAAAGTACCCTCTTTCTCTGTTTACTTCTTCAATGAACTTTAGGTAACTGGTACATGAATTAGTTCCCAGGACCTTTTATGATTTCAAAGGTTCATCTTCTCCCTGGATTCTTGTTTGTATACAGTTTCGCTATACTCAAACACCAGTGTTAGTGTTTGACACTGTAGTAAATGTGCTGTAAATGATTACTATTATTGTTTCAAACCATGCCTCACTCCCAGTAAGTTAACAAAAGGACCCGATGTCAGTAGGGGAAATTGAGGGTGAAACATATATGCACATAGAGACACACAGAAAAATAGAAAAATACATTAAACATTCAAGTAAAAGAGATAGTAGTAGAAATTGCACAGTCTGCTCTAAGTATATCCAAATATATATAGCAGTATGTATCACTTGAGTCTGGATGAAGAATTTTCTTCAATTAATTTCCTCCCATAGGTAGCTTTCCTAATGTTTCTGAAATGGAATCAAACTACACTTTTAAGGTTTACAAAGGAAATATATCAAATTTTTTTTTTTTAATTCTCTTAAGGGAACATCACCCAGAAACCTTTGTGATTGGTCATGCTTTATGTCCACAAAGTTCCCGCTGTATAAGCTCATTCCGAACCAAAAGGATGTTCTGAATGGGATCATACTTCCCCACTGGTTAAACAGTAGACCAAGTGGTCCTCTGAAATGAGTGAGCATAGAAGCAGTGGCACTAACAAATGCCTTTTCTCTGCTGTGCAGCGGTACTATGGATTTCATCATGTTAGGCTTCATCAGCTACCTAATGCAATGTAACTCGGGAGATAAGATAAATCAAACAGATGACACTATATTAGATTTGAAAGATGAGAACTCTTCCAAAGCAATTGCAGAGTGTATATTTCAGTGCTGCTGACTTCAGGAGGTTATTGAAGTTAAAAGTCTTTGCAACAAAACCAATCTTTCAAGAGCTGGGTAGCAAGTAAGCAGAGTCATGCTTATTTCCTCCAAAGAAAATTACTTGGGAAAAGGTGGAATTTTTCCTTTGTATATTTATTTTACACAACTTTGGAGTTTAACCTCCTTTTTTAGTATATCGCCAGCTTAGGTATCTGCTGTGTGTGTGTGTGTGTGTGTGTGTGTGTGTGTGTGTGTGTGTGTGTATAAAATATGCAAATTTATATTAAGAGGGAGAGTTGGATTTTTCAATTTAAGTATATTTTTATCTGTTGCTAAATCATTCCTAGTGCAGGTGTTAGAATTAACAAATAGATTTCTTAAACATATTTATGACTTTATATTAGTAAATGGTTATTACTCATTGCGACCTAAATTTAGAAATTTTTATTAAAGTGATGATTGCTTTCTTTTTAACATTCTGAAACTTTGCATTTTCCATTTATTAATTGCAGTGTCATAAACTGAGTTTAGAATTGGGAGATGGAAAAAATGTCAATTGATTTCTTATTCTTTCGTAGCCTACTGTGTGTGAACGAGAGCTGTGTGTATTTGCTTTTCAAACCCTGGGAGTAATGAACGAAGCTGCTGATGAAATAGCAACCGGAGCTCAGGTAGTATAAGACGCGATACTAGTTATTCCATATTTTGATTTGGAAAATTTATTCTGATCCACTAGTTATCTTCACTCTGCTACTTTGGGCAAATTTTAGATAGTTTATTGTTAAAGCAAACCAGCATTTGATGTTTTTTAGATATAAATTTTGCTATCTTTATCTAATGTGTGTTTTGTCATTTTTTGCAATTGCCAAGGAGAGAAATTAAACCAACTTTCTATTATATGGAAAACAATTGTGATTCTTTGTTATATGGTGAAGTTGAGCCATCGAAACCCTGTCATTGTGTAAAAGTTATTTGTAAAGTTATAGTGCCATAAAACGTAACCTAATTTATTCTTAAAACTTAGATGAAAAGATAATGGGCAGAACATGTAATAAAAAGACAACATTCAATTTTACAGTTGCAGTGTTTATGACATAGGAAGAAAAATATAAAAACAAATGAAAAAACAATTTGGAGGCAGAAAAGCATTTTATGTCAATTCTACGAGAGCCAGGACTTATCTCTCTTTTTCATTGTCTTGCCATAGAGTATAGACCAATGTTAGCACATTGTTTATAACAAAGAGATATCAAGATGTTTGTAATTAGAAGCAACACATAGTAGTTACTTTAAATAATGGTCAAGTTTGGTCAAATTTGATCTAAAGCTACAAATGACAGATTTGAGAAGTTAATAGCAGTCCTGAATCTTTCCTAATTAAGTACTGTGAGAGGGAGAAACAATGGCAAAGTACTTGATAAAACTGGAAGGAGAGTGACTATCTTGTGTATATATTTCAAGGTGGTAGATCTACTAGTATCCATGTGTAGGTCTGCGTTGGAATCTCCTAGAAAAGTTGTCATTTTCGAGCCATATCCTTCTGTGGTCGATCCCAACGATCCTCAGATGCTGGCCTTCAACCCCAGGGTAAGTAGTTATCCTGGCATACCAATCACAAGTTTCCTATAACAATAATTAAGATTTTGATCTCATTAGCTTTCCTCTTTCTGTCTAAATCGCTATCTCATCAAGCATATCCATGACCTGTTGTGGACTCTATATCTATTTACTAAGTATCATTCTTTTTCCATAAACTTGATTTGCTTTCACCTAATACTTCCCCTATCCTTTCATCCTTTAAAAGCATTTTCAGAGCTTCACCTTCATGAAACTAGACACACTTAATCACCTCAAATTGTTACCTTTACACATCCCATCTGCTTAGAAGGTAGGTAAATAGCTATAATAATTAGTTAATAATGGTCAGTATGATTATTTTAATTTCATTATATATCTTTTGAGATTCTAATTTATGTAACCTCATTTTAAGTTTAAAGATCATGTGTCAAAGCACAAATTTCTCTTATTCAGTAGTATTTTCACTTCACTCTCCCTTGTCCTCCCTCTTTTCCCTCTCTTGTTATCTGAAGGTTAGTGATAGTTGAATTCACATTGTTGGTCAACTGGCATTCCTTGAGAAAATAATTTCATGGATATTAGGTAGAATTCTTGTGAAATAACAAAATTTTCAAATTGCGCGAGAGCTAAAATTGCCGTACTTTCTATTACTATTCATCTTGCAGTCATTTTTAGAAACAATGACTGTACAAAATATCCTTGGAAGAACTTTTTTTCCTCGTAAGTGGCACACATTTATATTATGCTTTAAAAATGAATTGCCAATTGAGTGTAGTATGTTATTAGTCTTACTCTTTGGGTGACAATCTTCCAATCAAAAGAAAAGAAAAACAAAATGAAATTGTAAGACTTAAAGTGGATTTTGTATTTTTAGAAGAATTTTATGCTTAATTTATCCATCATGGCTTAATTTTTAATGGTGAAAGCCAGAATCAGGAGCCCAATATCTTTTTTTGTATATATAGTTTTTTTCCTTGTAGGCTGAACATTATTTTATGTACTTATATTAGGACTGACATTATTTTCTTTTTTTCTTCCCTCTGACTCAGTTATAAATCCTACATCCTTGAACCATCTTATTAAAGTCTTCTTTTTTATGTATACAACACAGTTGTGGCTTTCAAATTGACCCTGATGGAAAATTCATGTACAGAAATAATATGTTTCTCTAGTAATGTGCAGACTTGCAAAGGCTTATAGTGAATACTTTTTTTCCCCCATTCAAACAGAAGAAGAACTATGATCGAGTAATGAAAGCACTGGATAGCATAACTTCTATTAGAGAAATGACACAAGTAAGTATATCATCTTATGGTCTTGGACAGTTTGGTCTTGCTTGAATAAAATCATATTTGAAAAATGTTCTGAGAGGAAAAAAATTGTCTGAAAATACTGGCCATGCAGTACTTTTCTATTGTATGGGAGTATAGTTAAAATCATAAGAAATTGATAAGTATGCTGTACCAAGATATTTTAATTAAATTACATGAACGTATTGGCATGCTCCCACTGTGACTTTTGGAGGGTAGTAGCGTAATTATAATCATAATGCTCTGTTCTCAAACTTAGGCAAGAGTTTGAGTACATGGAGATAAGTTGAGATTTCTTAAGGCCAAAGTTAAATCTGGTACCATCTTCCTGGACTGTCAATTTTAATTAATGGCAATAATTTCACAACATGATTTTAAGGTTAAATTAAAAACAAACACTTTATCAAATTTAAATTGTAGAGAAATATATTAGATATAATACAGAATCTCCAAATAACTTTGGAACACACCAGACTCCCTGAGAGTTTATATTTTGGGCCATTAGGGAGCCTTTGGTGGAAAAGTTTGATGAGCAAGGATTAGGATTTATTATGAAAGTCCAATGTATTACTGTGATATATATAGTCCAGTTCTTGGAAAAGCACATGCTATTGAATTATTGAGGCCTTTTTACTGCCAAAGATTTGAAGAGAGGTTTAAAACTCATCATTATAAATGGGAACTAATAATCGCAAATTGACAACAACACACATTATGGATTCAGTTCGTATCTGTAGGTTTCGAGGCTTGCCCTGCCCCCAGAGACCTTTGCAGGCTCATAAAGAGTATTACCCTGAGTCATTCCCTTTCTCTGGATAGAGATTAGTGGATTTTCCTCCTGTCTCAGGGCCACAAAGCTGCTGCCCTCCTCCTACCACAAGTGCCATCATCTCTACTCTATGTGAAAATGTGCTCCAAAAGTACATTCTTATATTCCTAACTTTGATTCTTGATTCCTTTGATAGTTATTTATTCGTGTAGTCAGGTATTCATCCATTCATTCATTCACAAATAGTATGTGTCAGACACTGGTAAACAAGAGAGCCTTTAATTCCAAGTTACATTATTTGCTTATCTGACATCTTTTCTGTTTGAGTTTCTGTGTCCGTACCTTTCTGTATTCTCTGGATTTTTTTAAAACAAATATGTATTATATTTGTATAAGGAAAAGAAAATAGTAAAATGCATTTCCACTTAGGGGGAAAAAAAGAACCTATTGCAATATTTCACACAAAGTTAGGTAAACATTTTTGGTTACCAAAGACGTTGGTATGGGATATTTATACTATACCCTAGACCCAGATCATTCCCGAATTTAAAAATAGCTACAAACTCTGACTCTGGGATCAGCAATCTGCCAAAAATGACTTCCTTTATTCTGGGTCATGTGTAAGCTATTTTAATAGGAGGCAATGGAAATGACTGAGTGTCAGCTTAGGGAGATAGAGGCTCACATTGTGGAACTCTCTTATCAATGATGTGGCCTGTGACCTTAGGCAAGTTGCTTAATCGCTTGATGCCTCAGTTTCCTTCACTGTCTAGATGATAAACAATAACTCTTCACCCTCTTGCAGTGTATACTTCATAAGGATGCTGTCAGGTTTTATTGCATCAATTCTTTAAATCTCTCCAAATAAATATAATATTATACTGTCCTATTTTCCAGAATGTAATGTCCTATAGATAGACATGAATTGTCACAGATTGCCCTTTGTTCTATGAGAAGGTTAATTGACTGGGTAAATTTGATTAAATACTTTTAAGAGAAGGGCTCTTCTTATGTAAATTTTGTCCGATTTTTTTCCATAAAGATCTACATCTAAGTCAGTATCTTCCGATGTGAACATTAGTAGTAACTATTACAGGTTTTGCTTTAATGTTAGTTAAAAGTTAAAAGTGCCATGGTGAAGGAGAAATAGCACCAGACAGTTGTTAAAGATGACAAGACAGATCTTATTCAGAGGACTGCAGGAGTGGAGAGAGAGGATGGCAGTATGAGGGGAGCTCCCCTCCAAATGAGACAAAGTGACTGAGATTTTTAAAGTGAGAGCAGAGAGAAGAAAAAGGGGCTCTGGAAAAGTGAAAATAGGGGCTACAGGGGTATGGAAAATTACAGAAGGGGGATAAGTGGAGAATTACTGAGAGGTTAGCAGTGTGGGTTGGTACGACATACCTTTGCTCAAGCATTGGGTTTTCTTGAGTAAGAACTCAGCAGTAGGATTGGGGTCACCTTTAGGGACATGGCTTAGTACATGGAAACCAGACTAGAGTTTGGTTGAGTCTCTTAGCAAAATATTAGGGTAAATCCTTTGTGCTACATGGGAGCTCAGAGTTCACATAATCTTGGGGAGTGAGAGCAGCAAGAAAGGGTCATTGTTGCTGTTACCATGTCACGGCCATAGATGTTCAAGATTTAGGCATACCTGTTCAATCTGATTATTATTTTGCAAAAAGAAAAAAAAAGGAAAAGGAATTTTTAAGGAAAACCAAACAGTAAAATGACCTCTTTTTCAGGCACCATATCTGGAAATCAAGAAGCAGATGGATAAACAAGACCCCCTTGCTCATCCCCTACTGCAATGGTATAAAATTTAGTTTTCCTCTTACTGAAAACAGCATCATTTTTTACTGCTGACTTTAAAGGGTGGGGGAAAAGCCTATGTTACAAGACCTGCAATGCTACAGTTCTACAAGCCTTTGAGGCCTGGTGATTTTACAATCCAGGAATCTTTAATGATTCTCACTTTAATTAAAACCCGTACATCACAGAGGGAAGAAGATGCACCACATGGATATTCAGTATATGTGACAACAGTTTGTCTATAGTTTTAGAAAAATACGATTGACTGGATTATGTGGTGGAGCAGTTTTAGGTTCATTTAATTTTCTCAGTGATGAAACTCACTTATTGAAAATCCTTCTGAAATGTTTTGTATAATTTACTTTCTTACCAAGGTCAGTATAAATTTGATGAACTCATAGTTTGATGACTGCAGATGAGGCACTGTTTCAGAGTGAGCCCGGTGAGGGATATAGCATTAGTCCAGCACGGATCCCAGAAGGAGGCTAGGCTAAGAATAGCAGAGGTGGGTTGAGAACTCACCTTGCACTACACCATTCAAATAATTTGCCCTCTACTTCCTCATTTGCAAAATGAAAACTTACAGCTACTTCCCATAGCTGTAAGTGTTTTATGTACATGTCTCTTTGAAATCACTAAAAACTCAAAGACTATGGAATTTACCATGATTATCATGCAGTAATACAGATGTGAAGATTATAAGAGGTTGGTGTGAATGAGTACTTATTCCATGCTACAACTAGGGGCTTTTTAAAAAAAGTATGTAAGGATGAGCAAAAGAGAAAGAATCTGACTTTCTCGTGATTCTGATTACTTAACTTTTGCTTAGTCAGAATTTTATAATATGCATTTTATTTAGTCTGATAAGACCATGACAAAAATTAGGTTTAGAGGTCTTCTTTCTTTGTATCTTTTCTGATCTATTATTAAAATTCTGAAGAATTCAGTAAAATAACACAGTTTTAATTTTAACTTTGAAAATTCTGACATTGTTATGTTCAGAGTGAAGATACAAATCTCAAATATCTAATCTCTTTTTTCCCTGAAGTCAGCCTGATTGTTAACTTTTAATTACTTGTGATTATTTCCTTCAGCTTGTCAGTCACTCTTCTTCTAAGGGGGAAAAAAAAATCTACCGAAACGTTGTATAATTTTCCCTGCTGATTATTTTATGTACATAAAACAATTAGTTTTTTCAGATACCTGAATTTAATTTTGTCATCTTTGGTGTCTTGTTGTATAACAAGTATGTTGAATAACAGTTTATATATAAATCGTGTATATATCAACCCAAAGAGATTCTCAGTTATTTAAAGAAAAAGATCTTCATTAAAAACTCATTTTTGGAGTCTACGGCTATGCCACCCTGAATGAGCCCGATCCCGTCTGATCTCAGAAGCTAAGCAGGGTCGAGCCTGGTTAGTGCTTGGATGGGAAACCACCTAGGAGGACCATGTGCTGTAGGCGTAAAAATTAAAAAAATAAGGGATTGTAAGCTGACGAGGTCCTTGCAACCTGTGAGGTCAACCAAGGGTTGCCTCACTAAAAAAACACTCATTTTTAATTAGGCAGTGTAGGGAGGGGCAAAGGAAACAGATATATGAATCAACTTCTAATCTGTGTAATATTTAGATAATATAAATATTAATATTGAAACTATTCAGAGATATTCATTTTGCTGATACTTGAGATTGTGATCATTGTTACATCTTAAGTTTTAAGCTTCTACTTCTCTGCCTTTTTAGAGTAAAATGTTATTTTGTTACATAAACTCTTTAAATTGTTTCAGGAAACAAAGCAAAATGATGTAATTAAATTAAATTATCACTCAGTGTATGTCACAGCAAAAATAGATTTAATTACTTATCAACTAAGGAGAAAAAACTTTAAATATATTTGACAATTGTTTGTGACCGATGGATTATTTTAATTGATTTCAGGGTTATTTCAAGTAATAGATCACATATTGTGAAACTGCCAGTTAACAGGGTAAGTCATTTTTTCATATGTACATACAGAAATGGGAGGAGTACTTATTGGTTGGGAGAACTGACCCCTGTGATTTTTAGGCCTCCTCTCCAGAATATTAAAGTAGACTCAGGTTAAGCCTCATTCTTCAGTTTAAAATTACCTTATGTGCACAAGCTCCAAGCTTTTCTGAGATATCAAATTTAGATTCAGGCTGTTGCCCTAACCTTTTAAGTAAATACGAGTCAATATGAGATAGTTATACCGTGAGCGATGAAAAGAATATTCTCTAGAGATTGACCAGAAAAGGGTCATGTGCTTTTTATCCTTTTCAGTTTCATGTTGGCATAGCTCAGCTTTTCTGTATCAGAGAAGATAATGTCTCCAGTATCTTACTCATCAGCCCTAATACTCTAAAAAATAATGAAAAAGCTAATGGACTGATTTCAGTTCTGATCATCACCTAAGAGCTGTATCTAAAATCTCAGCTCTCCCATCTGTGAGTCTCTAATCTGCGAGATTCCTATATATTGTGTTCCTATATAAGTATATTCCTAGCTAAAAGGGCAGCAATTAGAAAATTTTGTCAAGCAACTAATCCAAAAGGTTCTGTTTTAATTTCTTACTATGAACAAGGGGGAAAACAATATTTGAATATAGGCAATTTCTAATTTTATAAATATATGCAAATAAAGCATGATGATGATAATTTTTACAGTTTAAAAATCTTGAATTAACTTTTCTGCTTAGCAAACTCAGAACATTTCCCCAGTTGAATGGTTAGTGTATACTTAGAGAATTCGATAATAAAATTCTTAAAAATACATATAATTAGGAAGGCAGATCTGCTTGAATGTGATTACATAGTGTATTCTAAAGCCAAATAGAAATGACTTTGAATTGGCTGTCTCCTATTTCTTTTCTATTAGCCTAAATAACTATCCATATGATTTATCATTTATTCGGTGGTGTTTTTATTTTTAAATGGATAGTCCTGTTAATGGATCAGCCTTGTTGCCTATGGTTTGAAACTAGATAATTCTTAAACCAGTAACATTTGAAATTGTCAGCAGCCTGATCATATATTAAATTTAACATGTTTTCATTTGTCATTACTTCCAATGGCAGCAATTGAAGTTTATGCATACTCCGCATCAGTTCCTTCTTCTCAGCAGTCCACCAGCCAAAGAATCCAATTTTAGAGCTGCTAAAAAACTCTTCGGAAGCACCTTTGCATTTCAGTGAGTATTGCTTAATGTTGGGGGGAGGGGATGTCTCTCCACCGCAGTGTTCTGAAATGTGTGAGTAGGAAAATGTTCCCTTTTAATAATTGGCTCTTAACACTGAATAGTCAACTACAGGATACTTGACTTGGAATATCAGAACTTTCAGAAGGCACCAGGACTTACTATATCGTGACTACTTTAAAAGATCATTGATTTTTTTTGGTTCTGCTTTTTCCTTCTCCTCCTCTGTTTTAGTGGCTCACACATTGAAAACTGGCACTCCATCCTGAGGAATGGTCTGGTTGTTGCTTCTAATACAAGACTGCAGGTACATTTTCTGAATACTTTAACAAGCCCTCATTATTCTTCAGTATTAGAGTTCGATAAGCAACCTGATATATTTTTTTCTTGCAAAAGAGGAAGCATTTGCGTTTTTAAAAATTACATGGAGTTTTTCATAGGCATAAGTAATTTTCACAAAGTAAGTGAAGCAGAATTGACCTATACACAATGAAGGAATGAAAAGAAAAAGTTGAGTTTCCAATGAGAAAGCAAAAATCATTTTGAACTTAAGTGAAAAAAAGTTTCATTCAAAAAGCAAAACCCTACAAGCAATCTGTCTTTTAATTAAACACTTTTCCTTTTTTTTCTTTTCTTTTTTTGAGCACTGTCTCATTGTGAATACTAAGAGAACAAAAGGTAGGGCTAAGAATAAGAAAATCAGAGACTGGACACCAAAGGGTCATCTGATACCTGCTTTTCAGCCTCTGGGGCAGCACTTGGGGTTAGCAGGAGATCGTAGGATCGTCCTCATCTTTATTCATGCCCTTCATATCCAACATTCTCCCTATTCTCATACAGCTAATTTTCATCTGATGATGTAAGGAGATCAGGAAATGAGATCCTCAACTCATTTACCTGTGCTAGATCTCACACTCTGATGATAGTTGAGATGACACACTTAAATGTAATATCCGTAAATTTAATTCATACTAAATAAGGTAAGAGACTTACCTTATTTAATTAAAAGAGAAGCTTTTAATTGTTCTTAGTTTCTCAGACCAGTTGAAGAGTTTCAGTTAATGAAACTCTAACTTGAAAAGTTTAGAGGGTAAGAGTGGAATGACAATGTTGTATAATGAAAACCCAAACAGGATACTTTGTTGATATACTAGCATGTGAATCCTAATCAAAATTCTGTCACGTATGTTTCAGCTCAGTATGTTTTCAGAATTTTATACTCATTAACATAAAAGCCTACTCTAGCACTTTATAATAAGTGACTCTTTGTCATTGGTAGGGTGGAAAGGATTTTTTTCTCTGGCTATCATTTTTCATTTATCAAGTTACTCTGAACATTAAGGACAAGGATATCAGTACTACTATTTTCAAATTTGACCTTGCAATAAAAGCTTTATCATTTTCTAAGAGTTAATGCTCCACTCGGAGATAGATTGTCTCCTTTTGTAAAATATTAAGATTCGAAACCATTGACTGACTGCTTCCTCTGCTACCTCTCCCCGTTTTAGCTCCACGGTGCAATGTATGGAAGTGGGATCTATCTTAGTCCAATGTCAAGCATATCATTTGGTTACTCAGGTAAGTCTATATTTCATTCCTAACCTCAAATTTATTAGGTTTTTATTTTTTCGTTGTTATATATGCCAGGCACATTTTTCTATCAAGTGACTGAGGCTTTTTTGATATATTTGTATTAAATTTATTTGATAAATGTCAGAAGCAAAACAAAGCTCACATATCAAGATGAATTTATAATAATTCCCCTTTTGTATAAGAATGTATATATGTTTTGTCAATTTCAAAATTAATTTAATTTTGTTCCAGTAGTTTCTATGTTTATTCTATCCACAAGTAAATACCAAGAATGTAGTGTGTGCAAAAAGCATTATGTAGAGCACTGAAAAGTATTCATCCATATTAAACTACTACTGTTGAGTATAATTCTATATCATGCCAACTTCTTGTCTTTGGATTATGTGTCCCATAAAGAAGTTTTGAACGGTATGGAAAATTAGGGTAAGAAAAACACCCTTAAAATAATCCTACTTATTGGCAACTTCTTGTTAATATTTTGATGAGATTGTATAAAAAATATCACTTTAGGATAGATTGAAAGTGTGTGCTGAGGAGGAGCCTGATAAATTTAAAATATAGAAAGAATGATCGCCAAATTGTTAGCAATTATTACCCTCAGATGGTGGAATTTGGGATAATTTTTTCTTTGCATTTTTTAATTTTTTTGGAATATTTTACAATGATCAGTGGTAGAATTTTTAGAAGAATATTTTTTTCTGTTTATATATTAAGTAAATTATAGTCATTGTAAAGAAATTGAAACTATACAAAATGTATAAAGTGTATGAAATTTTTTCTTCCTTTTCTGCAACCTCAGAGTTCAGTGTGCTTTCCTTTAGACTTTTAAATGATTTTATATTCATATACCAATGTGAAGTTGGTTGTGTGTGTGTGTGTGTGTGTGTGTGTGTGAGAGAGAGAGAAGAGAGAGAGAGAGAAGAGAGAGAGACATGTATGATTACATTAAACAACTTTCAGATGTTGTTCATGGTGCCTGCATGGTAAGTCTTAAGATCCCCATATGATAGAACAAGATACCTAGAGAGGTCTAATAACTAGGTGAACACTGATCAGGCCTACTTGTCTAATTCCCTTGCCCAAGTTCATGCTCTTTCAATTATAGCAAGTTGTTTCTCAGTGATTCACTCTGATGTTTTCCATATCACATGTTCTAAGAGCATTGGGTATACCCTATATGCCTTTTCTGAGCCAGTCTCAGAAGATACATGGCATCACTTCCTGAATACAGTATTGGTCAAAGCAATCATAAGCCCTTTCGTATTCAAGGTTCAGGAATTAGACTCCATCTCCTGATGAAAGAGTGCAAAGCCACAATGTAGGAAAGCATATGGATTGAGATATATTGTTTCAGTGATCTTTGAAAGTACAATATGCCAAAATAACACTACAAAAATAAATACTAGGATGAATAAGATAGTGTAAGAAATAGAATAAAATAGTTCAACAGAGAAAACAAAGTCAGCATAAATCAGACTCTAAATCTTATTAAAACAGAACATGTACACACACCAATATATATATTGGTGTGTGCTGATATATATCTATATCTATATATCTATATCTATATCTATAAATAGATATAGATATATATAGTTATAGATATTTAAATATATTTATTTAATATATATTTTATATATATATAAAACCAGTTTAAATAAATAAATATATTCTCAGCATAGATAAGGAAAATGCAACAAATCTTCAAATACTATGATTTTCTGTTGCTTCTACTGTTGTATAAACTCGTTAGATGGGTTCATGGAAAGGATTGTGGGGGATACAAATGTATGTAAAATTTATCTGTGTTAATGTTCATTTTTCTAGGGAGAGGGTGTAAGAACCATTGCAGTAAATGAAGTAGCTTCATAGTTGGTTTTGAGGGCTGCAAGTCTTGGAGGTGGAGAACAGAACAGTCTCTCTTGGAACGGGTTATACATCCACACCATTTGCAGTTTGGTCCATATGCTTTGTCCATTCTTCTAAGTTTTCTATTGAAGCAGCAACAACAACAAAAAATGAACATGCTTCTTCATTTCAGAACAATAAATGAGTGTTCTCAAATAAACTATAGGTACAAATCTACCAACCCTAAAATAGATAGGAATTTTAGTTCTGCTTTGTCTAAAATATTTCACAGTAAAAAAATCATGGCATTAATAGAGTATCACAGACAAAAGCACTAATATAACTTAGTTAGAAGAAGTAGTAAATTCTGTATGGAATTGATCATGTATCAACAATTCATAAAGATAAGTTGTAATATACATTTTTTTTATATTGTTCATATTTCCCACCCCTTATCTTCTCCTTTTACTAACCAGATGGTAAGAATGAAAGGGTCTAAAAGCCTGTCAAAACCAAGTTTTAAGATTTTCTTATTATATCAATTTTATGCAAGAGAATTTCCTATCCCTGTTTTAGTGCAAAGGAAAACAAACTGGATTTTCCACTTTTAACTCCATCAGGGCTTCTGAAACCCACAGACTTTCCACCCCAGGTATCGAGGGCCCAGCCAGCAGCTGCTCCTTCGAGAGCCCATTGTGACCATGAGTGGCCGGATGCAATCAAACCTTTGCCTAAAGTGGAATTTTGCAGTGTAGATAGATTGTATTTTGAACTGCATCATACAGCTTTGTTCCTAAATTATTGTTTTGCTGATGTTTTCAGGGATGAACAAGAAGCAGAAAGTGTCAGCCAAGGATGAACCAGCTTCAAGCAGTAAAAGCAGCAGTGCATCACAGGTGGTGTAGCAACTTGCGTGACTGCATATAAGTGAGCTCAAGCTCCATTAGCCAGCAAGATTTCAATAAATGCTTGGGCTTTCGAAGTCTGTAGAATTATTTTAAGTGATCCTTACTCATAAAGGAATAATACCCTAAAATGTAATAACCTAAATGCCTTTGTTCAATAAATATTCAATAAGTATTTATTGAGCTCCTACTAGAATGCTAGAGACTCTCTTAGACATTGGGCTACAATGATAATCAAAAATACACAAATCCCCTTGGAGCCTACATTCTACTGAGTGGATATAAATAAACTAAATATGTATTTAGATAGATAGAATGCTAGATAGTGGTAAAATATTATAGAGAAAAAATCAGGGGAAAGGGATGTTAAATGCTGTGGGACGGAAAATAGAACTAGAATGAACGTTAAGTGGGATGGTCGGGAAAGGATGCTCTGAGAAGGTTCTATTTGAATAAAGACCTATAGGGGGTGAGTGCACATGGCATTTGGCTCTGTGTGAGAAAGAACATTCCAGGCAGAGTAGAGTAAGCACAAATTCCTTGTTTCAGGAAAAAAACAAACAAACATTCTGGACAAATTTAAAATCTATCTGATGAATAATGTGGCTTTATTTTAAAAAAAAAAAAAAAGAATATAGCTAATCTAATATCTAAACACAAAAACAAAACCTTAGGTTTTTCACACGAGGTGTTTCTGATACCTCTGTGGCTTAATGATGTTATAAAAATGGGTTGGTTTTATGTAGTTAGATGATCTGGAATAACTGAGTTTAATGTTTTGAAAACATCACGCAACTTTAATTTTGTTTCTCTTGAAATAAAGATTCCAGGCTTCCAGTAAAAATAAATTTGAGTTCTAATTCCATATTGTGGGGCGATTGAACTTTAATTTAGCGGTTTTTAGTTCACTTATTTTAAGAGTGATTTAATAATGATTATGTACAGAAATTAACAGATACAGCTTGCCATAAGAGAGTTCAGTGATATTGCTGCTGCTAGTCTTGATAGGCCTTTTTAGTGACTTATTTTTTAACGATGATCAATTAAATAACTGCCCCATTTTCACTCTAATTTTTAAATTCTTTTGGAATTTAGTCACAGAAAAAAGGACAGCAATCCCAATTCCTACAAAGCCGTAACTTAAAATGCATTGCCTTATGTGAAGGTAGGTTGACAATTTTGCAAACCTCATGCCACTAATTCTCTATCTTATCTGTATTTAAGAATTTGAATATGTTTACGGAATGCTTAGACTGGTGAAAGCTTTATTCCTATGACCTTTTCTAAGGGCACAAATGGAAAAACGAGTACAATAGAGATCATAAAGGTTAAACCTGAAGAGCAGAGTTGGCAAGAATTCAGACAATGCTATATTTTATTTTTGGCAGATATTTCAGAATGGTAATTATATCTTTCTGATCAAGTATTGCTTATCTGTTTTGTTAATATGACACCTTCCTCTTAATGCTTTTGAATGTATAATATTATGAAAAATTTTAAAGATGAACCACTGAGAAGATAACCCAATAGACCTTTCTGTTCCTATACTGAAGTTATTCTTCTATTCTGAACTTGGGACAGAAAAATTAATAGGCAGTTTGCCAGGTCATATAGTTTTCTTTGTTCTTGCTTTAAAATCTGACTTTGGCTAAAAATTTATTCTTATGTTGGGAGTTTTGGTAGCTACCGTAACTGTCTTGTAAGTTTTTGACACTTGATAGTTATATAGGACACTAGTAGCTTTCTACATAGTTCTCAAGTCAGGCTATTTGTTTTTGATAAAACACAAGAGATTTCCATATTATACTAATTCTGTTGGAAACACAAAGTTTTTACATGGCAACTCATTTTTATTTACATTTATTGATAGCTAATGAAGTTAAACATTTTTCAAATGTTAATTTGTACATGTACTTTTGCTTTTAGATTTCTAAGAGAAGGGATATAGTAACTTAGAATAAAATAGTTTTTTAATTATGTCTTCCTCTTAACAGTGATCACCTCACCTGACCTGCACAAACATGGAGAGATATGGGTCGTCCCAAATACTGATCATGTCTGCACTCGATTCTTTTTTGTGTAAGTATTAAGACTCAAATTTCTATGTTACTGTCATTTTCACAAATGAGATGATAGTGACTATGTTATTATTTGGTCACTTTAGCTGGTCTTATATAACAGACACATAATTTCTCATCAACTTAATATTTTTGTTTTATTTTAATAAGCTGTAAAAACTAGTGATGTTTAAATGCTGTTAACTTAGAAGAACTGAAGAAAAAGTGTCTCTAACCATTTTTCCATGTGTGTATATATATATATGATTATATCTCTTTCTATAGATACATACGCACATACATGTTGATATGTATTCTTTTTTTATTTTTGTATATTTAAAAATGTTAGAACTGGGAATGAAGAACACAATAATGAGAAGGAAGGTCTTGTCCCTATAAAAAGTCGATTTACATTCCTTATAGTATAAGCTGGCAATATAGAGCGTATTGATGTAGACTCTTTTGATGCAGCTGTATCATAGAGCTGCATTAAAATATAAAAACATTATATTTCATCTCTAAATAAATAGAGCTTGATAGACCTGTCTGATTTTCACCCACCCTTGCTTGACTCCCAACCCTTTTCCCATGCCTATTCCTTCCTCATCCACGGCCCTGTCAAAGAAAGGACCACAGGAAGGAGCTGAGTACATCTGTTTTGTACTTTTATGTAGTTTCCTAAAAAGAAGCTGGAAAATTGCACTGGCTTGTGTTTTATTAGCCATATCAAAATGAGTGCATCAAGATTGCTTCAATATGTGGTGTAGCCAGAGCACCCTGTGCCTATCACATTTGATCTGTTAGCTTATTGACAGACTTTCACAATAAAATTTTATGAACTGCCTGTTTTCTTTTTTTTGTGGTACGAAAAGTATGAATTTCTTATGATACAGATTTATGTATTATGTATCTTATGTATAGATACGTATTAATATATATATAAATTACATATTATGAGATTATACATATCTATAGATTTCTTTCTTAATGGCGAGGCAACAATGAGTTTAATGGAAAGGGTGCCTCTTTTGATCCGTTCGTGTCCAGGCTCACCAGTTATCAGTAAGGTGACATTAGCCTAGTTGCATGACCTCTCTAAGCTTCATCAGTAGATACAGTAAAATAATATATCTACCTGGATCAGTCAGAATTCCAATAGAAACCAATGGCCCATGAAAAATATGATAATTTCTATCATCCATGAGTAGATTAGTTACAACGGTGTGATTTAAGGGAACCACAGATCTAGTGGATTGACAGTGGCAACAGAGCTGTTATACATCCCTAGGTCCAAAGGATCAAGGACGGAAAACATTTATCAGAACCTGGTAGGAGATCCCTTACTTTACTAGTTCAACCGCTTTGAAAGAAGTCATAGCCTTCGGTTGAGGGACAAAGGCAGCCCGGGGTGCCCTTGTGGGGCTAGAACCTAGGGAACCTTGACCTCGCCCTCCTGCCGGTGTCTTGCTGGGACTCTGCGTTGATCAAACCCTACCAGAAACTAGAGGCCAAGGGAGCATATTAACCACGTTCATACAGGTCAGTCTCCCGGGACAGAATGCAAAAGAGAGAAGGGTGCCATGTGGCTCTGGAGGCCCCCAGGGAAGCTATCTGCACCCTACCTTTTTAAGGTTATTATGAGGACTGAGCACAATACAGGTCTCCATTGAAGGGCACTCATTAAATATTTTTCTCCCTCTTCTTCTTGATCATCTTGACTACTATCTACCGTTAGAAGATCGGCCTTCCAAAAGACACATCCATTCACAGAGTTATTTCATGGAGTGACCTTAGGGTTTTTACAGAAAAGTTAACTCTAAAGTCTTTTCCTTAGCATGACATTAACCAGTTAATCTACTTTTAGCATCTTGCTAAAATTTAAATTTATTGAGCTTAATAAACAACTTTAGATATTTAAGTTCATAAATTATATGTAAAATAAATCTGTAGGGATATGTATGTGCATATATTATGTTTACTGGAGAGAAAGATTTCTTTATTTCATAAGAAGAAAAAATTAAGGAAAGACCATCTGAAGAAAAGAGACGAAAACACTTCTAGTATATTCAGCTACTTCCCAAATAATACAAAGGAAAGAATTCTATTAAGATCATGATTTTCATTTTTTCGTAAACACAAATGAGATTTCTGCATTCCTTGGAGAGAAGAGACTAATTAAAGGAAAATTGATAAGATTCAAAACACATCAAAAAGAGAATCCACTTACTAATTAATGTACATTCTAATTTCGACCATCAGTTTCTTTCTTTATAAAAGATGTAATCACAGAATTCTGGTGCTAGGTCTCCCTAGTGAGTGGGAGCATCTCAGAACAGAATAAATAGATGAGAAAGAAGTGAGTTATCACAAATATACCATTTTCAGACAGAAAGTCAATTTCCATTCTTATTCTTTTTTTTTTTTTAACGTTACGTGATCTCTTATGTTAGAAGCTTGGCCTGATGACTAGTATATAAACTAATCTGCCTCTCGTTTTTATCAGTTATATAAATGAAAATATTAAAAATTAAAGTAACTTCCATGGTAATCAAATTTCTAGAGTGAAGGCGATAATAAAATAGTCATTTACTATTCTATTTTTTAATATCACATTTTTTCCAAAAGGTTAAACAGTACTATTTTTCACTAACCCTGCATTCCCTGTGACACTTTGCATGGAACCTGATGCACAGTCGCTTGTCAGTAAATTTTTAATGCATGAGTAAAGACAAAAGCAAAAATAAAAATATCTTGGATTATATATGGCTTTTATTTTAGATCAGAGTTTGAAATATATTTAAAGAGACAGATACAAGAAAAATTTATAAAATAAGGACTGTACAATGGCCATTAAGTGAAATAAAAGATATCTTTCATCATTATTTTGCAAAATAAGCAGTGTCTAATCGGGAACACGGCGAAGAGACAACTTCTTTATAAAGTTAGATGACAGACTATCAGTCATGGCTCAGTGGAGCTGTGTGACATCAAGCTGATACGATCGGGGAACTTTGCTTTATTCCCAGTATATAATAAATCCAATTTCTCTGTCTCTAGCTCAGATCTTTTTCCAAGATTTTAGCTGCCACAGCATAAAACTGTTTATTGGCTACTCAATCCTTACAAGGTGAAGTCTGGTCCCCTTTACAAAGGGAATCAATGAACTCTTCAGCCCTTTGTTATTTCTTCAATACCACTGTGTTGGGAGGTCAAGGAAATCCAGTCCCCAGCCTCATGGCTCACCATTTTTCACCACCCACCATTTGCCATCTCAAGATGTTATGCTTTATAGCCTGAACTGTATGCTGTTACCACAGTTTTGCTCTTTTCTTTCTCCCTAAGCCTGGACTCTCTTCCACTCTCTCCCCTAATACTTGGTTATCTATCTCCCACACCTCTTTGAAATCTTAGTGCATGCCTTCCCTCCTCGCAGAAACATCCTTTGGCTCCTTGGTGCTAATTCTTTGTATTACTATATAATGCTCTGGACATGTTTTTATCATTGGATTATTATTATTTTGTTTTTGTGTATTGTTTTCTTCATCACTCTTTGTACATCTTGAGGTTGGAGACTATATGGCTCCCTTGTATTTTTTTGTATACCTAGCATAGTGCTTGGCAGGTAATTAGGAATGAATGAAATGCCCACATTATAACTGCTTGCTGGGTATTTCCCCTCGAAAAGTTTGCTAATATCTTAATATCGATATGCACAAAGTAGAACCCATTATTAATAAATCCCCTAACCAATGTCTCAACTTCTGCAATCTATGCAGTAATTTTTCACATCAACGAGATATGGAACCTGAGCTGTAGTCATCAGTTCCCAAGTTTATCATTTTAGTTTTCTCCTATCAGTACTTTTGTTTCCATGGATATATAATTCTCTCCCTTGGAGTACACCAAAAAAATACTAGTTATTCCCCATGCTTCTGATTTCTTCTTTGTTCCTAATCTATTTTGTGCAATGCTAGATTTATTAAACATCACCATTAATATATTAATGATACCTGTTTAAAGTACAGAAACTGAAATCAAAGGTAAGCAGAAAAGGAGAAAATAACTTATATTATCCCCACTTAGAGTTAACTATGGTTCATCTTTTAGAGTATAGTCTATATTTCTATGCATATGAAATTTTAAGATCATACTATTAACACCACATTAATTTTCCAGAAGCAGAGTGTTGCATTTCTTGCTCATATGGGCCTATCATTTTGTTTGTTTGTTTAATTTTATTTATTAATTTTTTATGGTGACATTGGTTAATGAAATTCAGTAAGTTTCGGTGTACAATTTAACAGGAAGGCATATATATATATATATATATATAGCATCGTGTGTTCACTTCCCATAGTTAGATTTCTTCCTGTCACCACATATTTGACCCCTTTTACCTCCTCCTCCCTCCCCTCTATCCTCTGGTAACCACTAGTCTATTGTCTATGTCCATGACTCTCTGTTTGTTTGTCTTGTTTGTTTGTTGCTTTTAGGTTTATATCCCACATATAAGTGATATCATGTGATTTTCAGCTTTTTCTGTCTGGCTTAGTTTGCTTAGCGTGATTATCTTGAGGTCCATCCATGTTGTTGCAAATGGCAGTATTTCCTCTCTTCTTGTGGCTGAGTAATATTCCATTGTATATATGTACCACAGCGTCTTTATCCAATCATCTGTTGTGGAACACTTCGGTCGCTTCCATGTTCTCGCCACTGTAAACAATGCTGCTATGAACATCGGTGTGCAAATATCTTTTCAGATATGAGTTTTCAAGTCTTTAGGGTAAATACCCAGTAGAGGGATTGCTGGATCACATGGTAGATCGATTCTTAGTTTTTTGAGGAACCTCCATACTGTTTTCCATAGTAGCTGTACCAATTTGCAGTCCCACCAGCAGTGTATGAGGGTCCTTTTTCTCCGCATCCTCTCCAACACTTATTACTTGTTCTGTTGATAACAGCTATTGAAACAGGTGTGAGGTGGTATCTCATTGTGGTGTTGGTTGGCATTCCCCTAATAGCTAGCGATGTTGAGCATCTTTTCATGTTTGTTGGCCATTTGTATATCTTCTTGGAAGAAGTGTCTGTTCAGGTCCTCTGCCCATATTTTGATTGGATCAGTTTTTTTTGTTGTTATTGAGTTGTATGAGTTCTTTGTATATTTTGTATATTAGGCCCTAATCGGAGGTGTTGCTTGCAAATATATTTTCCCATTCGGATAATTGTCTCTTTACCTTGTTGACAGTTTCTTTTGCTGTGCAAAAGCTTTTTAGTTTGATGTGGTCCCATTCATTTATTTTTGCTTTTATTTCTCTTGCCTTTGAGGTCAAATTCATAAAATCCTCTTTAAGTCCAAGGTCCCTGAGTTTAGTTCCTATGTTTTCTTCTATACAATTTATTGTTTCAGGTCTTATATTCAGGTCTTCAATCCATTCAGTCCGATCATTTTTAACAAATAAAAACAAACATGGCCTTCTGCAACAGAAAGTCCATTTTCCTTCAAGTACTCATACAAACCACTGATTGAATAAAATTATTATCCAAGCTTGGAATTGTTTTTCCCTTTACTCATCAGTCAGTTCAAGTGATTGGCCTCCTAATCAGCTTGTCTTTCAGCCATTTTTTCAAGTCTTAACCACCTGGCCTTTTCCATGAGGCCTTTCCTGACCTCCCAGTCAGATGTTATCTGTCATTACTCTCAATTTTGCTCACCCTTTCTTTGTACCTGTCAGACTGCCTTGTCCTGCAGTTATTTGCATAATTCTATCATCTCACCTAGTAATATGCAAAGTCTGTGTTTGGGAATCTCATGTCTTATGCAAAAAACACGCAATATATATTGAATGAAAGCAATGACAAAAGACCTAATGTTCTAACTTAGTGAAGAGATTATATGTGGGCTATGAAATAGCATCAGAATTCTTACAGGAACTTTGGACAAGTGCAAGATTATCATTCAGTTCACAGTGAATTTCTCCTTTCTGTTGCTAATGGAAAACAGGCTTAGCGTGTCTAGGTTCCAGATTTAAGGAGACAGAAAACTAATTTACGTATGCCTATCTTAAAATTGTCACAAAGCTGCTATATCAGTTTGAGGATAAAGGTTGTCAAAACATTCAAAAGTTTTTATCCGTGAAATTTCTTCATGTACTCAAAAAGTTTCAGACAGTTAAATCCCATTTATTGTCTTATTTTCTCTCTAATAGCTTTTTAAGCAAATTGACTTTTTTTTTTTAATTAAAATTTTAGTAATCTTTTTATACTCCTGGGAACATATGTGATTTTTGTATCCTTTTAGTTTTATTTTTCTTTCTACATAAAACCCCTATGAAGTGTGTCATTTCCCTATTGATATCCTTATTCTATTTCTTTTTAAAATTTTGTTGCTTTTGGACTTACATGAACTTTACAATATACTGTTTGCCTGCAGTACTAATAAATAGCTGCACAGTATTCTGTATGCTATATTGTAATCAATGCCCTAATGCCACTAGTAATTCACATATTTAAGCCCTGCCAGTTGACCAAATCAAATGGTGGTTTGCTCGTTTATCGTTATAAATGCTTTATAGTTTAAGAAACCTAAATGCCTTTAGCCAATTTCTTCCTTCAACCTATGAAGCTTCCTTGCAGGCTTCATAGTCAATGGGAAAACAGGCATTTTGATTAATAACTTTTAATCTCAATCTCTCACTTTTGCTCTCTGCTTTCCTCCCCCTATGCTCTTTCTATCTTAAATTGTTATAGTTTATTTAAAGAATGGTAGTCTTATCTCTTCTCCATTAATTTTAAATGCTTTTTAAGTGTCGATGAACATGTACTATTTGGGGATAGCAAACTCTTTTATTTGACTGGGAAATAGAGTGGTGGGAAGGAGTGATGAGCATGACTGGAGAGGAAGTTTAGGGTTGGATTATGAAGTACCTTGATACACCATGCCGGTGGCATTGGATTTTGTTTTGCAAGTGAAATGGAGGCCATTTGTATCACTCTAGCCAGGCAGAGAAGAGTCTTATAGGAGGGATGATGGTGATAAATGTGGAGACAGAGAGATCAATAAGTTATGTTATTATGACAGTCTAGGCCAGTGTTTCTCATTGTAAGAAGAAATGTGTTTGATGTTGTGACTTGGAAAAAACAGTGTTTACTCTGTGTGGTGCAGTCAGTATTTCTCTGTCCCATTCTATTCTAATTTCATTGAAAAATACTAGCCTGGACAACCTAAATTAATTTCAAAACCCGCTAATAGCACACAATTTGCAACTTGAAATCACTTGAATGGATGATAATGAAGGACTAAAGAAAGGTAACGGCGTTGGATGAAGAGAAGATGCAACTGGGAATAATTAAGAAATGGAAGCAGGATAATGCAGTGATTTATTGGGGTTAGTCCCATGGAAGAGCCAAGGATGACTGAAGTTTTCTTCTTGGAGAATGGGCAGATGATGATGCTTCAAATTGAGCTATTGATAGACTAAAAAAGGGCAGACTTGGGGTAAAAAATTAAGTTCAGCCTTGTGATTTCTGTGAGAAAATTATAGTTAAGGAAAGATGTAAGGATCGGAGATGTAGTTTGGGAATCAGCATGTGGGTGATAGTTAAGCAATAAGAGACTGAAATAATTGAGAGTTTGCATATCATGAGAAAACACTGAGAAGTGAATTATGGATGAAATCAGCATTGAAATGGAAGGCTAAGGAAGAGGATGCAATGAGAGAGATTGAGAATTACTAAAAGAGTAAGTAGGGAGTGAAGAGATAATATAGCTTCAAGAAAAAGAGCAGTCAGCTGTACCACATGTTGCAGATGTTGTGGATAAAATCTCCTGAATTCATCAACTAGAAGGCCATGGGCGACCATTGTCAGTAGTTGTCAGACAAATAGTAGGGTCGGAAGAACGATTGCAGTGGATTGAGGGAAAAATGATAAGTTATAATGTATTATAGATAAATCTTAATCAAAGGTCAAGTTTAAATTGAATGGAATGGAGATGGTAGTATGTAGGCTGGGCATCATTGAGCCAAGCATATCTTATTCAACATTGTGCCTAAAATACAGAGGACATAAGTGTGTTCACTGTACCAAAAATGCCATAGAGATACAGCAAACTTACAGGCATATTAGGAAATGTATAGTACAGATACATGTGGACTATTATTTGAAATTAGGAAGCTATCAAGAACCAAAATAGTTTTAAGACCTTTCACTCTTCCCACTTCTCTCAAAGGACAATGGTTTTCTTTGTGTCTGTCTGTTTTGTTCTCTTTCTGTCATTCTCTTTCACTTTCCATAATCTAAATCCTAAAGGAGCTAGCTGGATTGGCTTGGTAAAATGGCATCATCTCCCTTAGGCCAGGCTTTCAAGCCAAGTTGCCTCCCTAGCCTTGGCTCAGAATTATGGGTGGCTTAGTTCAGTAGGTAGCCAGAATTTATACAAAAACCAAGACAACATATTTCACTTGCTCAATAAAGTATATCTTTACATAGGTTGCCACAAAGCACCTGATTCAATTTGGACAATTCTGAAACATTTCACTTGACACACTCTCTAGTTCTTAACAGGGCACTTACTATTTGATCTCCTGAGAAAATAACTGGACTATGTGCTGCATATCCCATTTTTTCCCCTACAGTAATGTTTCACCATTGAGTGTCACATATACATGTGGGTGGGGTGGGTGGGTGTACGTTTGCGTGAACACTTGTGTGGTAAGAATTAACAAAGTCAACAGGTAACTTTGGGTCAGTTCTTAGGACTTTAAACTTGATACAAATGCAATTATCACTCGGTGGTTAAACAGTGGATTATGTAAGGACCTGCTTATGTCATCTGTTTCATTTTCCTGTATTGTGCTATTTCAGGAGAACTTATGTGTGGTGAGGAAAAAGCTGGCACACATTAATCTTTGAGACTCTGCTTACATCCCTGGTTATCTATTTTGAAGTAATTATCATTTCTCTAAAGCTTCTGTCTTGAAGTCATTTTTATGAAGTAAAATTAATTCATCACCTATTCTACTCTGAATATTATCATGGAAGTTTAAAAATTCATTCTTAGGAAATTTTTATTGCCCAAGTAAGTTTATTTGAGGAAATGAATTATAGTGTAAAATGTAATTATTTCTTTCTAAAGGCCTTAATAATCGCTGTCCTTTAATGTGATATTTTCACTTCTATTGCTTAGCTAAACTTAGCACACTTGCATTCTTATGCGAAGTACCAGCATAGATAAGAATATGTTATAGTTGGACAAATACAGCAGCCAATGATAAGGAAAAAAAAATGTAGCACTAATTATAACAGAATAATAATTATAAGGCAGGCATGACAGAGGAGTAGTGGCAAAAACTGAAGTAATTTCTTAGAGTGTCAATGACCAGAAAATAAATAAACGACTGAATTAGGAGTAGAGTGAAGACCAAAACCTAAGGAACATAAAGTCGAAGTTGGTATGTTTTTTCATAGTGGGCTTCATATTGCAGCTGCTCTGGGAAATGTTTGCAAAGCCAAAGACACAAGGGTGCTTCCTGCAACTCAGGCAATGCTTTATGTGGGGCTAAAAAAGGTTAAAATTAAAAAGGAAGGATGGGGCAAATCAGGGCATGGTGAAGAATAATCAGATATTTGGTAATGCAAACTCATTATTAAATGCAACTGCAAAATAACTGTCTTTTGCTGTTGATTACTTTGGGTTATAGTTTAGGTATCAAATACCATTTCTAAGCTGTTGTAAATGCTTTCTGAATTTTTTTGAACGTTTCAACTTTTTGAATGTTTTCTGTTTCCGTTTTGTGCTTTAGCTATGAAGATGGCCAAGTGGGAGATGCAAATATTAACACACAGGAAGGAGGCATTCACAAAGAGATCCTTCGAGTAATTGGTAATCAGACTGCTACTGGTTAAAGGACCACCATTTAATTAACATGATTTGAAAGCCTTCCTCGGGTTCAAAGCTGGATTTTGAACTGAAGAAGATGATAAAATAATTTATTGTTATTATAAACAAAATTAACCCTTTGAATACTGATTTTTTTCTTAGTATTTCTAAGTATCTCATTAAATACCTAAAATGGTATAAAATTTATCAATTGTAGGGTTATGGAATCTAGTAATAAAATTACAACAGCACTTAAACTGAAGTTTGGGTTGCTCACATAATAAACAGATTGAAAAAACAGTTTTGTGCTGATATTTTTATATTAAACTCTTTAATTGGAAATTTGGTATTATATACCGACACTTTAGGTTACCAAAATAGAATTGAGAACATTTTATAATGACGTCGAAATCTATAAGATACTTTGCAATAAGTATAATGTTTGCACATTCTGATGTGCTATTATAATTAAGTGGTATGAACATTGCAAATGTTTTGAGGAGGGATATTTCCTATTCTCCTGTTATTTTTCCTTACACAAAAAACAATTAGGTCTTAGATGCAGTGCTTTCCCCAAAAATTTATAATATACATATCTATAGATTCATGCATCAAAATGCATGATTGTGCATATATGTGTGTATATCCACATATGTGTTTTGACAGCAGAGATGGCACAGCTCCACAATTCTATTCTCATTCAATGAAAAGAAAATAATATTTAGTAAGCAGTAAATCTGGACATAAACCAAGATATGAGTCAAATTTACCATTATTCATTCACTGAAATATTTGTGAACAATTTTCCTATTTTAAGAATTTGCCCTTCAGTTAAAATTCAACTCTTTGATAATGTTACTAAGTCATAATTTGGGGACCATTGATGCCCCTGGTGGACTAAATCTATATTTAAATGATCATATGTTTAAAGGAAAGGCCTCAGAATTTAAACAAACAATATATATTTTTTTATTTTCTACAGTGGAACATTTAAAAACTTTATTTTTACCATACCAGCATTTTTATATTTTTTCATCTAATACCTCTGCTTATTTTTTTTCATATTGAGAAAGAAGACAAACTTTGAAGTTTCTTTTATATTAAAAGAACACAAACAAGTTTAGAGAGAACAGTAACACCAGCTCTCATCATTCTCCTTTCAAGAGTCAATGTGCTCATCAACATCGTTTCTATTTCTTTGTGTCCTAAAGTTCTTCTTAGTCATCACAAGTTTTAACTGACAGTGTTTAAGTTTCTTATGCGGTGTCTTTGGTGTAAGGCCATTCATGAGAGCAGTTTAATTAGCGAGTCTGTCACTCTATTCAAACTCTGAATCAAGGCTCCTATCTGATTCTAATTTATTTAGAAAGGAAAAAATAAAAATGTATAGACATTTGCAAGTATAATGTTAAACTTCTCTGTTATTTCCTTTAGCATAAAAGGTGAGGGGGGAAAGTCATATGCATTGTTAAAGGTTGCTGTTTCAGAAGTATTTACTAATCATTTGTTTTCATATGTTGTAAATAATCGATTTCTGCAAAAAGAGACTTGAAATGTTTGCGATATTCACCATTGTGATAGGATCCACTTAAAACATTGATCTGTTTGACTTATGCCTCTGAACTCAAAGTGAAACTGAGGGATGCTATTGTCATTATAGGGCTGAGATACAGTGTTTTGTTTAGTGTTCTGTGACCCGGTATTGAAGACTTTATGTGGGACATGAGGACTACTTGCTTAAGTCCCCAAATCCCTTTGAATGTGTTTTAAAAAACATTTTTAAAGAACAGAATTATTTTTTCAAATTCATGTTGTGGGACATTCTATATATGACATAACTATGAATATGTAACAGCAAGATTGAGAAATCGATGTCTGTTTGGCCACTAGCTGTTTGGCCACTAGGGCCACGGGGCACCTCCAAAACTCTCCACAGTGCCTCCAGGCATAATTTTAAAACCACTGACCTAATCCATCTAGGCTTCACTGGACAGTTGAGTGATCTATAAAGAGTATAGTATTAGAATCTGAACTGGAAGGGTAACCTCAAGGACTCAGAGGAGACTCTTTAGAGGAGGAAAAACTGGCATATAAACTTCTATTGCCAATTTAGGAATAAAAGTGGATTCACCTATCGGCAAGAAAAGTAGGTGATAGTTTTAATGCCTACTAAATATTACAGATAATAGATATCTTTTATGATAATAAAATAAGATGTCTTCCATTGGTAATTAATGGAATGCTCTTGCAATGCAGAATGACTGATCTTATTTCGAAAAATTTTCAGAGCATTCGTAAGCAAATATTCTGAGAGCCAATCTTTTGATTGAACTTTTGATATTATCATACTATAGTATACTGATGCTTATCTTTATTTCGAAAGAATCTAATTTTAGTACACCATTAGTAAATGAATACCATGCTTCCAAAATCCAAAAAGGTCCTTAAAATTCAGAAGTTTAAACATTGTCATGCCTTGATTCAGTCACCCCATTAAGACATTATCTATTGACTTATTTGATGATTCCAAACATGTGATATTATATTTTCGTAATCATTTGAAGTCTGTTCACTGATGCTTTGTAGTAGTTATATTAATTGTGTAGCCTATACTACTTAATATTAACCCACTGAATAAGGAGATCATTCATTCTCATTCTTGAACTAGGGAAAGAATAATCTTAATTTATTAGTTCTACTTTTTCTGGCATTACTGATTTTGTAAACATTTCACTATGAGAAATTTGTCCTCTTTCATTGTCCACTGTATTAAAAAAAGAGAGAAGAAAATAATTGACCACATGAGAAGAGAAAAAAGTGATAATATACTTATAAGCTAGTGTTATAGAATACATCACAGTAAGGTACTTTTGTGGTGCCTTAGATTACTTTATGTTGAAATGATTTTTTATTTTGTTGCTCAGCAAATATCAGTCAAATGTTGGATTCGAAGGTGGTTTTTGAATTTAAAATTTAACTATGAGCATAAAATTTACATATAAGGTAGTAAGCTCTTACTGTCAAATACTATGTGATATAAGAAACCAGCCCAAGCTATTGCTAATGCTCTGAATATTTCTCATTGAAAAATTTAAGAGTTTAGAAAAGAAATCCTGTTATTCTCCCCTTCACTAAAAGAAAGGAAGCCTTTAATATGCAAGCCTATAAATCTTTAATATCATTGAAAATATTTTAGCAGTACTTTATACCATAATACCATAACTTGCCTTAGGGCATGGGTTTTCAGAAAGTTTTAAGGAAAAATTTATCATCCTTGTTAAAGTCTAGATGACTTCATCAGATAGTAATTTAATATGTCTGAAAGGCCACTCAACCTTAGACCATCTCCCGACTAAATATATGGTGGCACTTGAAGCACATTTTAAAAATATGGTGTTATTCTATTGTCTTGCTGAATTCATTATAATACTACCTCAAGACAAATGACAGATTGTATGTTAGATAAATTGGGTTTCCAGTATAAGGAACAAAAGTTTACAAATAGAAGTCATCAAATATTTCAATGGTCAAGACTGTGCTGGACATAGATATTGTCAGTTACCTCTGACAATACAGTAATATGGATATTTCAATCACTGGTGATAAATGACACAGTTAACACCCAGTGAGTTTTGTGAAAGGGTTTCACATTACAAAATTGAAAACAATTAGTTCCCTTTAAGATTGGTTTGCTACATAGGCCAATTTTATGTCCATTCACCTAAAGCCACAAACAATTGTCCACCCTAAACAGTCATAAAGGATTAAAATATCCAACTACTATGCTAGAATGGCAGACTAAAAATTCAAGTATTTTGGCATCAAATGCCTGCTAAATTTTTGTCAGATTATATATAAATTTGATGTATATTATTACCCAGTAAGTTTTTCTTGGGGATTTTGTATACACTATGATATATTAGGATAAGTTTTTGTAGGTCAAAAGAATTTCAAGTAGTTTTTAGACAAAACATATCCATGAGTGTGAAAAAGCTGTGTTGAAGAATAGATTGCATTACACATTTACCTGCAAGTCAGTAAAAAATAGTGCTTATTTACATAGTCAACATAATTTAATGTTCTAAAAATAATTTCTTCAATTTGCCCAATATTTAATGTATCATTTGAGATTTTAAAATATGCAGCCACTCCTTTATGTAAACATTAAGATATGCCTATGTTTCTTTAACTATACAGCCTTCTTTACAATAAATTTTTTGACTTTTGTGCACAAAATAGTATTGCAACCTGCTATTTAGCCTTTGGTGCCTTAGAGTTATTATAAATATTTAACAATATGTACATAATGTAAATACTGCCAAGAGATCACTAAGGCCAAATATTTTCACTATTCACTTTTTATTGCACTTGCTTTCTATTGCTACTTAAGCCTCTTTTATCCAGCTTTGTAATAGTTCTAAAATTGTAGCCAATGTAAATGTTTACTTTCAATAAATCTGAATTTGTTCAACAAGTATGGTATATGTGGGCACTATTTTGAACACTCGGTTAGGCCTTAGATACTCCACATGATGAATCTTGCTTCTGGGGAGTAGATATTTGAAGTTCTCAACAAACTAAAAATGATGTTGTCCTTTCTACTTCTAAGATACTTTTAAAATAAAAAGGAATAAAAGAAAAAGCTCTTCAAGACATTATTCCCCAGATAGTTGTGATAGATTTCATTGGTCACGTGAGCACCACTTTAATTTGAAATTCTGTCAAGAAATATAGGATCAAAACAATAGATTTTTGTACATTTTATATGTATGCTCCATTTAGGAACACCTAGGCATTATATTAAAAGGAGCATTTCAAATCAACTGCCCTGACTTTTCTAAGCATTTCTGACTTGATTAGTAATTAGAAAATGATTTTTAAAGCACTACTTTTTATACAAATATATCTAATTAACTGAATAAGACATTAGTCCAAAAAATAAATAAGGTTTTCTAAACATGTTAACAGTAAATATTTATGAGGAGCTAGTTTATATTCTCCATAATAAATAAAATAATTTTTTACTCATGTTGAGAAACCATAGGTTTATTTTAACCTTGATTTCATTTTCTCAAGAATATACTTGTTAAGAGTCTAGTATGCATCTTGACAGTCAGTATAAGGAAAAGAGAGTATTAGATTTTATGTTTGGCCTTAAGGAGCTTTCAGTCTGTGTGGGAAAGAAACATGTTTGGAAATAATTCATGAATAACACAAAGCCAGCGATGCTAGATGGAAAAAAAACAAAAATGCAAGCAACACGGAGGGAAGGATCATCTACATCATAGCAGTGGGGGGATGGGGGGAAGGGGGCATACCATGGGGGATCATTAATACCCACTGGACATTCCCAAACCCAAGGACAAGGTCTTAGATGAAAGGCAATTTGGCATATGAAGGAAAGTAGGCTTACAGATGTAAAGATTTTGGGTGAATGTGTGAAATTCATAACAACTTTTGTATTCATTGAAATAAAATCCACAATCCAAATGACATTTTGAATCCTTAAATTCATGCGAATGAGTAGTGTATTACTAATTGCTATTTACTTATTCACTACTTTTCATAATCTCACAATGATTTGCTTATACATCTGCTTTTGCTTTGTTGTAGATAATATATATATTAGACAGCACTCTTGAATTTTTAGTTTTTGATTCCTCAACCAAATTTTAGGGATATCTTTGACTTTATGGCTCAATCTTACTGACTTCTGGAGCTGTCATTCTGACATTTACCCACATTCCTCTTCATAGGAATGGACTAGCAAGAATGTAGTTCCATATCCTAGGTTAACTTAAGAGTTAAGTAGGTTGCTTTTTTTTGGAAAGCCAATTTTGAGAATCCCTGAGAATTTATTTGTTGAGTATTTATTTGGCCTCTATTTCTGTTCCCAAATTCTAGGTCTCTCTCTTCAATTATTTTAAATAGTAGTGACTTGTAACTTATGTCTAAGAAGGCTGAGAATTTCAAAGATATCAAATATATACATAGTTTTAAAATCATGTATTCTTGAATTTCCGGTAAGAGAAATTTTTGATTAATAGGATTTGTTTAATGTAGCACTTTATAATTTAGAAATCATTTTATGTAGATTGTCTCATTTTCTCTTCAGAACAGTTCTACGAAATGTGTTAAGTATCCTTGTCTCTTATCAACGTGATGGTAAGTAGTTTGCCAAAAAGATCACTAGGCTCCAAACCTAGGATCAGGGTTTCTGAGACTCACCTCTGTCTCTTTCTAATAAGTTGTTTATTATTGCTGAGATCCCAGCTTGGCAAAACATACAGCAAATGTTAAGAATTACAGCAGACTAGTGGGAAGAGTCAATGAAGAATTAGGTCTGGTTGCCTTGAAGAGCTCCATCAGAGAATTGTTTAAATACCATTGCATAGGCTAGGCATGATTTCATTCTAGAGAGCCTGGAAGGAAAGAAGTCTACCATTAATGTAACTGGCAGTGGAAAATTACTGTCAGCCCTTGGGCGAGTGACGTCATGAAAGTAGAGTGTTGGGCACATGCCAACAGCTGTATTCAGAAGGATTTCTGAGAGGAAGAAAGCAAGAAATAATAAAAATTGGCTTTCATAATTCTGACATGCACAAAGGCCTGGAGAAGAGGAACCGAGAGAGAAAAAGAATGACTAGAAGAGTCAAGATTTAGGAAAAAAGTAGTAAATTAGGAAACGAGACTCAATTTGTATGTTAGGGATAACGATATATTGAAAATAGTTTTACCCTGAACTTTTTATTGGAGATCAATTAATATTCTTCAATTCCTTTTAGTATTCAGGAGACCGAAAGGACTAACTGGAGACAATGGCCTCACAGTGCTGTCTCCAGCAAGAAGCCAATAAGCACATATTCAGCCACACGAAGGGCAGATGTGGAGGAGGGATATTCTGCACCACAAAGAGGTGTGTTTGCGAACACACCTCACCCTCTACCTGTAAAACCAGGCTTACTAAATACTGAGATGTGTAAGAGAATGGTTACAATAGTTTTTAAGTCTGTTTTTGTGTAACTTAAAATTTCCCAGATCCGTCCAGTTTGTGTGTGTGTGTGTGTGTGTGTGTGTGTGTGTGTACACATGTACACTGCACTGTAGCCTGGGGAACACTTAAGACCCACCACCTAGCATGGTGGCTCCTTACTCTGTACAGTCCTAGGGAGACACTGTCTGTTCACCATGAATGTCTCCAACTCCCACCTGTAGTCTGGTGACTCCTAAACCTGCAGCTCTTGTTCCTTTCTCTCCCCTGAGCATCAAATTTATATGATCAAATATACCAAACAATATCTCTTGCTCAGTGTTCCAAGGATTCCTCGGATAAAGTCTAACCAGAGTCCTTGGCCCCGCCAGTCTCCTCTCCCCTTGCACTCAAGCCAGCAGACTGGTCATTCCCCATTCCCCTCCCTTTCAACCCCCACGAATCAATAGCCAAGCCATTTTAACTCTTCTTCTAAGTGTGTCAAGTACATTTAATTTTCTTGCTCTCTTCCGTGACTTCCTTTGTTAATTTTTATATGGGTAATATCAGTATGCTCCAATGGCTTTTCGTGAATCCGGTGCCCTCTACTCAAAACATATTCAGCTAGCATGTGTGTGTACTAGTTAAGATACTGAGTACTTCTGTACGTTAGTAAGTGCACACTGCTTCAAGTCCACATGCCTGGATGCAGCAACCAAAGTGTTAACTCCACACATAGGGCCCTCCTACACTTGGTCTCTGCTAAATAGGCTACTAGATATTTTTAACATCACAACTGGCTTGAGCCCCTTTCAGAATGCTAAAGCTAAAGTGATCTTTCTAAAATTTAACTCTGATTTTATAAGCCCCGTACCTAAAATCCTTCAATGTCTCTTAATTTATCACTCAATAGAATAAAAGCTTGGCTGCTGCTTTCCTCTTTGCCCTCTCTAGCTTCATTTTTCACCACCACCATGGCAGTCCTTACACTCAACATTGGAGCCACACTGACTTATTCACAGTCCAAGGAACAGCCCACTGACACCTCCGCTCACCAGCTTTTTCTCTGCCTAAATCCCACTCCCCATCTCCAATTTTTATTCCTCTTGGACCTCCATCTGTTTTCACTTCTTTCAAAAGCTGCCTGTGTACTCCCAGCCTGGACCAGATGGTTCTTCTAAATCTTCACTATGTATCTGACCATAGCTCATCGATCTCACTTAACACACAGTGAAAAGGACCATTGATTTGTTTGATCTCCCCCGTCACCCCTCCAAGCCACAAGGCACAGATTATTTCCAGTACCTAATAAATGTTTAGAACTTAGTAGGCACACAAAAAAATAAATTATAAATGGCAATCTTATGAAGATGGTCTTCAAATGAAGTGACATTAAAGCCAAAAATCTTTAGAATACATCTTATAATTGTCACATAATATAGTCGTAAATCTAAACAATTACCCAGCAAGCGGAATATAACAAACCAAAGCTGCCATCATCATCATCATCACCATCATCATCATCTCCAGCTTCATTACCTACAGGAAATGTAGAAATCCTTAGATGTTGGTAACATCTACTGTCTGTCACCCTTGAAGTACATATTTTCATCTTCCCATTATTCATCTTAACTTCGGATCAAGCAATACCTGGATTGGAAGGTCGTTTGGAGGGCCTAGAATGAAACATAAAACTGGATACTTAAAAATTTATAATTTTTTGTCAGTAATTTGCATAATCAAAAGATCATTGCTTTGCTAAATAATTACCTTAAATAATGAGCTTCCTTAGCATATTTAAGACTTCATTTACAGGTCATTAACTACTTGACATATAAAGCAGAAGATACTTTAAAGTACTAATATTCTTTACCAATAAAATATATCAGCGGTGGAATTAAGTACATCTATAATTATAAGTCAGTGGGGAAATAAATTTCCTTCCAAAGGAATTGCATTCCTCTAACATGGTATAAATTGTAATGAACCTGAATTTTATAACACATGTTACCCTAACATCTAACTTAATTTTTGCAGCTGTGTAATTGGGGACATATCTATTCTTTATGCATTTCCTGGATAACTTCTGGGATACATAAACCTTAATAGTAGTAGGCTTACAGCATAGTTAATTTTCTAGTTCTAATATACAGCAGCCGTGGAGCAGTATCAGTTTCTGCAATTTATTAGTTGGTAACTTTTTCCTTGAGTTTCAGCCTATTGCAAATTTATCTATAATTCAAGGCCAAGCTCATGTACCTTCAAGTACATGAATATGTTCTGGAGCACCCAGCCATAAACAATGTCTTTCTGCTCCAAATTCCTGCAGTACTTTATAATTCTCTTTCAGCACTGACTTATAGTTATCACTTTTTCTGGGGCTCTTTTGTGTAAAAAAAAATTGCATTACTGAACATTACACTCTACCTACCACCACCAATAATCTCTCTTGGCTAAAGTTATGCTTAATTTCATTAATTTAATCTATTAAATATTCACCATTATTTAAAACCTTGTCATTAAACCGCATTTTAAATTTCTGTTAGTATGATTGAAGAAAGTGACAAAGTGAGTCCGACTGCTTAAAACTGGAGGTGACCACAGTCTCTCTCCACCTCTTTCATACCTACTCTCCTTCTGCTACCCAACCAGGATGATTCGGGGAAGTAACAGGGCAAAGTTACCATTTATCTGCATAATATAGCAATTTAATGAATAATAGATTCACCTCTTTCTTTCCATCCTCTTTATGGGAGTTTTCTTAATTTGTTGAGGGTAAAAGGGACTGGTCATACATTGGACATGAGGCAAGATATTAAGCTGCATATAGACATTCAAAAAGCATCTAACATGCATGATTCACTTTTTAATATACAGACATTTTTTCAAATGTGTAAGCAAACATTAAATTTCATAAACATATTGACTGATTTGTGATATTGTTTGATTAGCATAAGTTTATAAGGATCAGAAATGTTATTTTAGCTTGCATAATTCTAAGAATGAACATCCGGAAAGAATGCACCAGCACATTGGCCCATCGAGATGGCAGTGTTGATGGCTTACTCGCTACCTTAGTTCTACTCAAGCCACCTCCATTCCCAAAGTCGTGAGGTTGAAAACCATTTCTCTTGCCCACCACATTTACTCACTCTTCAAGAACTGTCAAGTCTCCACCCAAAATATCTCTGTTCCTCTAGACTGCTACAATATCTGCCAGCTCTAATATTTTCATTTATCTATTCAAAACACTTTTTTTTTTTTTTTTAGCCCATGGTAGGTACCAGTTATCTGTGACAGGCATTCTCTAGATACACACCTTTCACCTTCAAGAAGTGGTTCTTGCCCTGATAGAGACTACAAGCTTTAAGAGAGTACAGGTAGAAGCAGTTACAATCCAAGATGCTACACAACGTGATTGGCGGTACATAGAAAGAGCCTTAAAAACCCCCTTGACAGGGTACTGACCTGCTCAAAAGATCCTATTGTTTCTCATTATTATATAGACCACACATCCTACTATAGCATTCAAGCCCTCTAAAAAACTAAACCGTTTTCCATCTTTATTTACATATTACAAAATCATTTCACATAACTTTTATTTTCAGTCAAACCAGCGTTCGCATTCATCCATGGATCTACCAAACTTATGATTCTGTTAATTTTGTCTTTCCTCACCCTGTTTCTCTTTGATTCAAATCATTCTACCCATTCCCATGGTCAGATCAATTGACTTTAATCCTCTTCTTAAAAATCTCAAAAGAAATTCTACTTCCTCTCTGAAGCCCATCTCTAGATGCAGTCTCTTTTTTCCATGCTATCTCATAGCCATTAACTTGAACATTTCATGTGAGTTCCAAGACTTGTCTCATTTCTTCCACTAGACTGGAAGTTTCTCCAGATTAAAAAAAAACAAAACTGTGTTTATACTTATATTTTGGTATTCTCCATGACCCTGAGTAACTTAACATCAACTATTTTTGAAAGAACAAATTAAGAAATGCAATTTGAAAAATTTACAGGCAAAGCAGCGTTATTTCTATGCTACTGACACTTCCTTAAGTGATGTCTGCTCTTCATCTCATGGTATTGAACTATAAACTGAGGGTAAATAATATATCTAAACCTTGTTTTGCAAATTTACTATAACAAAATTATGACTTTTATGTAAATAACAACTAGAAATCTCTCTGGGGAAAAAGGAAAATAATTGAACCTCAACTTGGAATCTCAGTGGTTCTTTATGTTTCCTATTTGGTCTTGAAAATACAGCTACCTTGATACCTTCCTCATAAGCTGTTTTTAACTTCAAAATATGGTCAAGCTTCATCAGGATGCATGTGGTTGTTGGCTACTGCAAGGAATTGTAAAGGGGAAGGATAACACTTAAGACTCTCTCCTTTCTTTTGGAGCTAGGTAGCTTCCAGGCTTCACTGGTCCCCCTCCTCTTCCTCAGGGGACACCAACTTCCTGTTGCACCTTCAGTGATGAAATTCCCAGGAGACTGACAAAGACAGAAATTTCCTTTGACATATTAGATGATGCTCCTTTATTCCTTTGAGTACACATGTGATTACTTTTTTTCTGTAGGCAAAAAAAGAAAGGGTTGGGAAATAGTTACCAATAAGCTCAAGTCCTCTTACATGACTAGAAAAGCCTTCAGACAACCTAGAAATGTTAATCATGTGTTTTCCTTTATTGATGTGGTATGAGGGGGTAGACACTGGGAGAGAGAAGTTAGGAGGCTGCTAACTTCCACAACCAGCAGAGGAAAGGAGCCTAGGTCAAAAGCAAGAGGGAAAGTAGGAAGGCAAGGAGGCCTATTGCAAAATCTGGGAGCCTGCTGAAACCAAGAATGAGACAAATTTACTTCTTAGCCCCCTACCTGGAGGCCTTGCATACCCTGACCATGACCCACACTTATTTATTAGGCTAGTTTTTATAAACAATATTTAACTTTCGCTGAAATGCTTAGTAAATCACTTAGTTTTTCTCTAAAGCTCTGATGCTTTTATTTTTCAAGTCGTCAAGCTATTCAGGTCAAAAAATATATGTTTATTTGTCTTCTATTTTTAATTTTGTTTGTCTATAGAAATAAACATTTTCCCCAGCATGACCGCAACTGCGCTTTTACCCACATCTTCCCTCCAGAACCATACTCCAAGCCGTACGTGTTGACATATTTTTAAAAACATCAGTCTGGAAGGTGAGAAGATGAAAGGTTGGCCTATACTGGGTTGTGACATTGTTGATAAGCTGTCATCCTCTTAAGACTCTCGGACAAAAGGCGAGCAACACGAGGACAGTTCAGGAATCCAGGTAACCATGATTTTCCACATAACCACCAAGAGACCTCACAACAACAAAGAGATTAAAGCGAAAGGTTTAAAGGCAGTGACAGGAACTGACATTTAATAAAAGTGGTCAAGGCAAGGAGTTAAATATTAAATTCAAGCTACAAGATATCAACTTCTCTTCACAACAGAATTATCCAGTGTGTTCAATTTGCCAAAGAAGACCTGTAATTCATGCATTACTCCTTCATTTTCTCAGGAAGTGCAGAATGGAGTCCTGGGCACAGAGTATGCACTGGACACTCTGATTAATTAGACTGTTTTTTTTTTTTTTCTGGGATTCATCAACCCAACCTTATCTCCCACCATCTCCCCTTCCCAACACCCTGAATTCAGCCATTCTTTTTTCCTCTCAACCCTTCAAATTACCACGAGCCTGTCGACTCTCATGAGGCCCCCAAGTGTCTCCCCTTGCTTAGAAGGTCTTCTTTTATCTTCCATGTACTAATCTCCAATCCATAGCTGCAGGCTCGAGCTAAGCTCCATGAACTCTTTCCAGACTGTAATGTATTGTCTCAGAGTGCTTCACGAGGCTTTTGGCTTCCAGTGCTCCGCTGTGTCTCAGGGGGAGCTGAAGCTACTGCATTGCTCGTGCTCTTGCGATATCTGGCTTCCAGGTGGACTTGGACAATGAGGAGCACCAACAGGAGATTGGAGAGGAGGAAAAGGGAGAAAACAGGATATTTCTCCCTCCCTCTGTTCCTCTGGTGGCATCTCCAACAAAAGCTGTTTTTCTTCCATGGCTCCGACCAGCTCCTGTTGGGCAGGCTCACGTGATTCCGGAAGGTGACCCTGACTCTTGGGCTCTTGTAGCACCTCTTCCTTCTTTAGCTTCTCTAGTCCGAGGATGCTAGTGGCTTTCTGATATTTCTGGGCTGCTGCTCATCTCCTTCATCACCCGAATAACCAATGCCCTGTATTATTAAATCTCCTCTGTGGTAAACGGTCCAAGTGTTTTCTATTTTAGACCCCGACTAATACTCCTGCTGTATTCCCTGTGCCCAGAACAGAGCCCAGCACCTATTCATTGCTCAATATTTGTTAAGTGAACAAAAGAACTAGTAGAGGGAGACAAACAAGTGTACAGATGATTATAATATATACATTAGATATAAAATGAATATGCACTACAGGGACACGAAAGAAAAAGAAGTTTTGATGCGTTTTGAGAGTTTACCTAATCAGTATTTGCAAGGAGAAATTTTCAGGTGAACAGTAGGTAATGTGATTTCCAAGATCAAAAACCTCATGAAAAGAAACCAGGAGATAAGAGAGAGTATTTCTTCATGGGTAAGATATAGGATTATTGTCTGAGAATTGTGGAAATTAAATTAAAAGATAATTAGATGCAGACTACAAAGGGCTTCATGTCCAAACTAGTTTGGATTTATCCTGCAGGATCATTGAAAACTTGCAAGCAAGAAAATTACATAAGCACACAAAAATTTTGTATTCATCATATGCCCATTCCAAAATCAAAGCAAGCATTTTGTGATTATTATTTCATTTCTATCTTTTTTATTTGTTGTTTATTTTTGTCACAAAAAGTTACTGTTGCTGAAATATTTCGTCTAGTTAAGAACGATTTTCAATGCCAGTGGGTGCTTCAGTTTGAAGATGCCTTCGTGAACAGCGATTAGTTAAGAACCTCAAGATCTTTGCTGCTCCATTACAATAAACATCAACCACCTTTTGTTTTGTTTTTAACCACTGATGCTTCATCTTATAATGTCAGAGGTGTGCTGCTTCACTGGCTGCCAGATGGCTGCCATGTGCCAAATGCCCCAAACACCACAAAAATGTCATGTACAGACTAGAATTATGTAGAAATTGGAAAAGAAGACAGCAGGGTATTAGGAAGCTGTGTTTTTACAACCATGTTAATCTGGAGCCTTTGTTAAGTATACTAATGTATACTTCCAGCCTAAATGGCTGGAAGCAATACCTGAGCCATTACCTGTGCATGTAGAAAAGTAAAAGCAAATAATGATGACTTGGATCTGCAAAGCACAGAAATTCTGTGGGACTACTTGCTTTGAAAGGATGTTTTTACAAAAATTGTATTGCTTTCTTACCCTTGAACTTTAGATATGATTGGCTTAAATTCCTAGGTCAACATCTTATGGATATCCAAAGCCTGATTCAAGAATTCTGTAAATTGCTCGTGTGAACAGGTCATCTTTGCCTCCTGGATCCTGATGTGCTATTTTGGTGTCATACACGCATATACTCAGACACAGAGTGCAGCCAGTCCCTCATTTTCCACCCACATATTGGGGTAGGTATGGTATTGCGACATAGATACAACTATGTCAACATTAGCAGGTTCTTAAGTATTTTCAGCTACTCTGCCATTGGGGTTTCCTTACTGGCTCTTCACTAGCTACCTATGCCACTATACTTCATACTTAATAAAGAATTTAAATGACAAAATGTTCACCATCTTAAATGGTTACCTGTTTATTCTAGCTTATTTACCAAGTCTCATGTTAACTCCAACAGGGAAGAAACTTTTTAAAGAATTTAAGCCAGCATAAGGGATCAATATAAGTAATCTTATCATTGAGGATATTGCTATGATTTAAGCATCTGTAAGTCCTGGTTCCCTTGAGAATCTGATGAATACACTTTGGACTATCATTGCATTAGTGCCAGATGGAGGTAGAAGTCCAGGTTCCCCACTCAGCCTCTGTAGACACCTGAGCAAGTGCATCCCTATTTACGGTTGGGCGAAGGTGGGAGTTTCGGCCCCCACTTGTGATGCAGAATGGGGCAAATTCCCCAAATAGGATTGGGGCAGGGGAGCTCAGGTCCTACACTGAGAGAGAAAAGGTTCTTGGCTGAGCGCAAGAAAGAATTCAAATACCCACTGAAGTTAGAGTCAAAAGTGTGGCTTCCTCTCAGAGGCAGAGTTACAAGAGAGCCTAATAGAGATACAGAGAGACAGAGATAATAGAGAGAGACAGGGACAGTGAGAGAGACAGAGTAAAGACACTGACAGGGACCCTGAGGGTTTGGGGAATTCAGTTTCTATATCATTCTTTAGTTTCTGTTAATTGTAATTTAAAAACTTTGTTTACTCATTCTCCTTTGATGGTATGGGCATACAATATGAAAGGTAACTATGTAGTGTGAAAAGCCTGCTGGCAATTCCCAGCCTTGATCCATAGGTTCCCTATGGTTTTAGCCATAGAGAATAAATTACTTTCTTTTGTGTAGGGCATGACTTAAAGACAGTGCTTTCTTATTCTCTCTTCATGGTATGAGTAAATGGTTCGTTAGTAATCCCAGGAGAAATCTTCTTTTGTTCTGCAGATTTCCTCATGGTCTGGCAGTAGGGCTGATCAGCACATTGTAGTCTCTGAATATAGCTTGATTTAACTTTTAGTTCTCTTGCCTCCTCCCTACATTACCTCCACTTGGTGCAACTAAAAACTCTGGACATTCTATATAAAACAAACTTCAAAAGTCTGTGAAACATGGACAGAAAACAAACTGGCTAGAGACCTGGGGACCCAAGGAGCAAAACAATGGTTAGTTCTCCAGCGTTTTTTTCCCCTATGTTCCAGACTTGGAACTGAAGAAGCCAGCAACCCAGAAATGTCAACAATCACAAAGTTCAAGAAAAGATGGTCTCTGTAGCCAAATTAATGTAGGGAGGAGGCAAGAAAATTAAAAATGTTAATCAAGACACATTCAGAGACTGCAATGTGCTGATGGCCCTGCAACCAGGCCAGGAGGATACCTTCAGAACAAAGGAAGGTTTCTGATGGATTACTAACCACTCATTCTCCACACTTGTGAAGGGGAAAACAGGAACCAAGAGTCATTCCCTATGGCTAACACCAAGCGGAACCTATGGATTAAAGGCTGGGAACTGCAAGAAGGTTTTTCACCCTACATAGTCTTACCTTTTCACACTAACATATTCTTCCCCTTTCTCACTTTATGTCTATTTCAAAGGAAATGGGAAGTAAAGAATGACGTGTAAACTGAATTCCCTGAACACTCAGGGTCTCTCTCAGTGCCTTGACTCTGTCACTCTCTCACTGTCCATCTTCTCTCTGCCTCTGAGAAGAGACCACGCTCTGTCTGTGGAGTGTCACCCCTTTTCTAATAAACTTTCCTTCTGACTTTAACTTTGGCGTGTGTGTTGAATTCTTTCTACACTGTCCTCCAAAGGACCTTCTTCTTCCCTCGGCACAGGGCTTGGTCTCCCCGCCAACTCAGGGAAATTATCCCCATCCTGCATCAAAAGGACCAGGAAAGGGGCAGCCTAGCAAAGAAGAGAAGTTTCCTTCTTAACAATATCTCTGAGTTTGCCTCATGTTGAGAATGATGAAAAAGGAACCTTTGCATATGTTGTCACCCCCATGCTGAAATCTTATGTGGACGATGAAGGGTGCCTTGACAGGACTTGACATTGATTGAGCCACATTATCAGGTCTCCTGTCATTCAACATACCATCCCAAGCTCAGCACCAGAAATGAGCTCTGCTGGAATATTAGTGAACCCATGTACTTCAAGCATCTTGATTCAAATTTAGGTAAGTGTTGACAGACGAACAAATGTGTACTATGGTTGCAAATTTCCCTCACAACTCTTGGTCATTTCTGGTCACTCTTGGAGGCCAGGGAGCTCTGTAATCATCTCCCAGAGCACTAATGGGCCAGTGTGGTGATGCCATCTTGAGACACCAGGAAGGGATTCTGTAGTAATAGGCACACCACTATAAAATTTTCAGTGCTCTCTGTCACTATTTTTATTTTTATTTTTGCTTGTGTTGCTAAGGCTTCATCAAAGCCACCGACTGAATAAAACAAGAATTCTTCTCTGCTCAAGGCATCAGATTAAGGAGGAAGAATTCATATTACCTAGGGTAACTCAGAAATAGAGTCAGAAAGGAATTCCATATGCCGAAATGAGAAAAAAAAAAAAAGTTGTGTTACTATTAAACATGACAATTATAAAGACTTCATAGAAACATGGAAGAGATTTCTGAGGTATATTAAGTGAAAAAACGCAAGATGAGAAATAGTAGGCTCACTGCGTTAGGAAATAAACACAAATTATGGTAGCAGTAGTTTTCAGGTGTTTTTTTCTCCCTTTTTTCTAAACTATATGTAATGTTGCATATTTATGAGATAGTCAATATTATATATTTTTTTCCATTTAATTAATTAAGAAAGAGGAATAATGTAAGAGCGGGGTTACCTTGGTGTATTTTGTTGTTGTTTCCCTGGAGTTGCAGACATAGTAATTTTGGATTAAAGCTTACATAAGCTAGTTCTACAGCAATAAAAACATTGTTTTATTGAACGTTGCCTCATCATTGCCTGTATTTTTATTGCTACAGAACCTAACGGTGTATTAAAAATAACTCAAACATTATAGCGCTTTATACATTTCGGCATTATTTTATAAGCAATGCCCAGATAGGGGAGAGTCCAAGATAAAAAGAATGTCTGCTACTTCCCAAAGCAGTCCTTTTGCTGTTTTCTCTGAACTATGAGAGGGATGTTCAAAACCAATGAAACCAGAAAGTACCAGCAGAGCAGGTTCGTTTCCTTGGGGTGTGCTTTTCACAGAGGCCCTTTGCCAAGAAACCGGGAGACAGAATTTCTTTAGGGCCAACTAGAGCCTGCAGCCATGCCAAGAATTACTTGGGAAGAAAAGCCAAGAAGCATTCCATTCTCAGGGCAGGTTTGGGTGCAGATCTAAGGGTAGATCTGTGGCTGTTTGTGTAACTCAAGGGCAAACTGAGTTTCATGCTTCACAATAGAAAGAGCAAAGTTCTAGAGTTATTTTCAAAATGGGAGCAGAAACTTATATATGACAAAATGCATGACAAAAAATAAGAACTTGATAAGTTGTACATGAAAAAGAGAATACAGGCCCCTCCTCCACCCCACCCCCCCCACACAACTTGGGCTGAGTGGTGTTAAAGGTATTTGGCAAAGACAAGAGAAAAGCCTTGTGGAGCCAAAAGAGGGTCAAATAACGTATGAAAAGAAAATAGAATGGGAAGTAGCAGAAATTAGTTCCCTAGTAGATCCTAGTCATGCCCACAAGTCTGTGGATAGAGAACATTGCTCAGTCTCTGAAAAAGAGCTAAATTCAAACTTTTCTAACAGTCTTGTAAAAAGTTTCATATGTATGTGCTGGAGAATATCTTAAATATAGGACTATATATTTGTTTTATATTTATCAAGCAAACCCCTTTATTGTAAGTCTTGGTTGAAGATTTTAATTAAGTTCTATAGAAATTTGTGAATATTTGTGTGCAAACTAACATGTCACTGAATCTATGCCCAGAGAACTCCAAATGACCCTTAGAGAAGAAAAGGAAGTCGGAAGATTGACATCCCACAAAAAAAGACTTCACATCTTGGGTCTTGTATTATCACTGAGGCTCACTGATAAGATAAGGAGACTCCCAGACTTGCCCAAGGCCATGTGGCTAGAATGACTGAGCTCAGGAATCAGAGCACACATTCTCTGCCTTCCTGCCCTCCAGTCAGGTTTAATGTATTTATATTCACATTTTCTCAATTGCTTAAATACTCTCTGGAAAGACCACTCAGGTGCCATTGCTCCAGGCACTAACTGAGAGGGGGACAGTCCTCTGGTAGAGATCAGTGAGCACCAATGACAGAACACAGCAAATTCTCAGCTCTGTGTTGTGTCAGCTTCCACTGAGGTCATTTTAACTCTATAGCTGGTCCTTTCTTCTGTTCCCTGATGGGTCATTTACCTGGCAGACCAGTGCCTCCTATTAAAAATAAGCACACAAAATTTTCCAGTAAAACTACCCTATGTATTTTTAATTTAGAAAAATGAAAAGAGTAATGTATATTTTCCAGACTACTATTTCTCTAGGACACATTTACCTAACCTATTTTTTTTTTCCTGCTTGCCTCACTGTTTTTCCATATTACCCTAATCCCTAAATGCCAGCAGTATTCTGGTATATGTCACTGTTCACCTGACACTTTTCTCTTATGGGGACATTCTAGTTGCACACATTTGCATTATTCCACTGTTGGCGTCTCCAGCAGATTCTGCAAATGTTAGTGTTGGACTTGTCACAGTAACATTCGAATTGTAAAAATAAATATGAAAGACTTGAAACATCAAAAGTAATCATAGAGATTCTTCTATAATCTTCATTCGATTTTAGAAGCATTTCTATTTTAACTGGTTGAAGTGGGTTTTACAAAGAAAGAGGGTAGAAGTAAGAGACAATGCTTGCATTTAAAGCAATTTTTATCTGTACAAGTTCTCTCACTTCTACTTTTCTTTCTTTCTTCTTTTCTTTTTATTCCCCACAAGATATTATTTGTAGTATATTGAAAATGTGTTATTTGCAGTGGATTGAAAAGGAAAAGTTGAAAGAAAAAGTTGGAAAATGATTTCATAAGGTTGACAATTTTTCTTACCCTGAGTTACATGAGTTGAATTTCTAATACAGGGTCATATATTTATCATCCTCTTCGTCATTAGCTCAGAAAAAAGTATGACTACATTTCAGATTTTAAAATGTACTATGGTTGTTCTGAAACAAGTGAAACTTTGGGAAGCACCTTTACCACAAAACATAAAAACTTCTTGAGGCTAAGTATGGTGTGTGTGTGTGTGTGTGTGTGTGTGTGTGTGTGTGTGTGTGTGTGTGTGTGTAGTGGTGGATTCAGCATTCCTGGGTTTAGTTGTTCATAACCTGTAGCCCTGCAGAGACCTCCCCTAGGTTGTTGTATGAGCACCTGTCCTCACACAGCTTTGAGAGTTTGCATGTGGGGAGCACACACAGGAAGCATTAAGAGAATGGTGACGAGAAATGGGCTCGGTATGCAACCCATTTTTGAAAGGAAAGAGAATGGTAGAAGGTTTAGCATTCAGAATCTACGCTGTCTCTCTAGACAGACTCCTAAGTTACTCTAAAGATGGTTATTAAATTTTACATGCCTGGCTTGGAGTACATGAAAATGATCACACATTATAACATTACAAAAGCCCTTAAAGATCTTAGTTTTTCACTAAGTTATATAGATTTTTTATTATATTGTATTTGCTCATAGCAATTCCATGTTGGAATTATAGAAAATTTGTCTGTTCTAGGGAACTAATAAATACAAGGACTACGAAATCTTTCAGTAAGATGTACTGCTAGTTTTTCCTCAATGTGATAATGACTTTCTCTGGTATTTTGCAGATAGTGCAATGGCAGTAAATTCTATCTCTTTGCCTAGTTACTAGTGTTTATGTAATTGAAATGATATTTTCCCCTATATCTAGTGTTCACTCTCTTTACATAATTTGAAAGTAAATGGGCAAACTTGTCTTTCCCCCTTTCCAGTACAAATCACCAGGGCCACCCATAGTTTCAAACTGAATTTTGGTTTTGTTCCTTGTAGGCTTTGATTCATGCTTTTTTTAGTTTCCAAGTAGAGAGCTCACTGCCTGAAAGATCAACAGAGAAGCAATATCTCTGCCATCCTCCTTAACTGGTTGGACTTTACCCTTGTGATACTGTCTCTGTTCTCTCTAAGCCAACAATTCTCAAAGTGCTGTCAGGGGAGTCTTTTAAGTCCTGGAGACCCTTTCAGGGGGTCCATGAGGCCAAACTATTTTCATAATCACACTAAGGTGCCATTTGCCTTTAGTACTCGCATACACTTGAGAGCTTACAGTGGCGTTAGGCAGGGGGTACATGACATGAAGTATCACATCTCTAATACAGAAGCAGATGTGATAACCCAACTGTCTCTGACATAGCCAGACATTAAAAAGATTTGCAAATATATAAAACAATGTCATTCTCATTATCTGTTACTCGTAAAATATAGTTTTTTTTCTCAAAAATATGCTAGCTATATTAATATGTAATGGTTTGTTAATGTGATTTTAAAATGAATGAATTAATATTTTTAAATTTGTTTTATTTACTAATACAAGTAAATAACAAGAGATAAAACCTACATAAACTAGCGGTTTTTAGGGTCTTCAATAATTTTGACCATGTTAAAGTGAAACCAAAGTGAGAACTGCTGTTCTGAGTTTCTTCTCCCGTCATTTAACTCCCTCTTCCTATAATTTACTTTTATTGGCTGAATCTTATTTACGAGGTACACATTACATTTTTCTCTTCTATTTTACCCACAAACCCCATCTCTCCCCCTACACTCAACCTCCTCAGGTATGTGGAATATACCCACAGAGGTAACCAATTCAATTGTTTCTAGGGAAATAAGAAACCAGAGAAAATGAAGAAAAAGGGATAATTTAATAAAAAGAACACAGAATGTAGTCAACAGATGTGGGCTCCAGTCCTCCCACCAGGAGAGAAAATTGATGTTCCTTGTCTGTAAAATGAAAGAGGAGATCAGTTATTTTTAAAATACATTTCATTGAGCTTTATGGTGTTGAAGATATGATGATGGTTCCAGATGGAAAGTGAGGAGACTGGGTGAGCAGATTCCTCCCCGCATTTTTCAACCAAGACAGAACCACTTCCAGACCATCTTATATGTCAGAGTTTGGGCTAAGACTTCATTTGATAAAAGAGATTTTATACTCAAAAAGCTTGGAAACCGTGGGACAAATGATTCCTGGGGCCCTTCCGAACTTACCTTGTCAGAAGAACAGTGGTTTCCCATTAGACAGTGTGTCTACCTACACTAAGACAAGATAATTTTGTTTTATTCTATATTTTACAAGTTGATATGGTCTAGAATGAATGTGAGATGGAAGTTGTACACAGGTCCTAATTGAAGAGGTTGTGGAGAGAATTTTCCTGTGTTCTCCCAATGATCAACATTGTTTTTGACATGTAAACACAACTCTCCAACTAGACTTCACTCCAAACCTTGGTTACACTCTCTTTAATGGGGCCACTAACTTCAGAGAAGCAATTTTACCTTCACCTGATAGAACATGATTGAGGAGAAAATCCAGCAACCTGTCAGAAAAGTTACTTGTCTACATTGAAATTTGTGGAATATTTGCTTTGCTGTTGCCGTGAGAAGAAAAACAAGTGAACTGTGAGACCTAAAGAACTACTGAAGTAGAGGACATTTTTATAGATGAATCAGAGCAATAAAATATTGCAATAAAGTAGCATTTTTTTTTAATTTTTAGAAATCTTTCCTACATGTTCTCAGTTTTCTTCAACTCAACAAATATTTAGACAAGATACTATCTCCAGTAACAATTTAAGTATTGAAGCATAGAGCTGTGGAACAACTTGCGTGAGTTCACTAACTAGAGGCACAATAAAAAGACAGAGTTACAGTGCAAGGATTTCGACTCATCACCTGAGTTCTTTGTTTTACAATCCAGAGAATGGGTTTCTTTTGTGTATATACCAATACCAGGAAGTGGCCTAGAAATATGTTTTTACAACATGAAATACTTCCCAAAGCAATGATTCTCTTGGGCAAAAAGAGCACTTCTGTTTTCATCTCTGGCCCACCTTCCACCCCAGGAATCCAGCAATCCCTTTTCTTGTCAATAAGTATCTTATATATTCTAAGTAAAATAGTTTCAAGTAAGCTATAATTACCTTTTCACAAGAGGAAGGTTTTGCTCTTTCACATACATTTTACAGTTCTAATTATACTTTGAAAAGCTCTAGCATTTACAAATGTTCATAGTTTAAAATATGAAGAACTACATGACCCTACTATCTTAGGTTCCCCATGGGAAGAGGCAAAAATTAGGCATTCTATGCTGATTTCAATTCCAGATAAAATAGTCTTTGAATTCAATGTCTCTGAAATTTGGAAAGTCATTGTTTAAACTCTTCTTCTCTGAGACCTTTTAAAAAACAGTAGCACTTCTGTTAGAAACTAAATCACAAGGTCTAAAAATTTATAATGAAAAATTGTTTGCAATGAATTCGAGAGATTTTTCTCATCCATCATAGCTGTGTCACTTTCAAGATGTGTTTTCCAATACACTTCTCTATAAATTTATGAGATTTTCTACTTTGATTTTCCTCTCACATAGGAGTGCTTGATTTTTCATTTGGATCATGAAAAAAACCTTGAAACATAAACTACATTATGCAGTTCAGGTTCTACACTATTTGTTGTTTCAGAGACACTAGAAGTGAGTTAGTCATTTCCTGCAATTATTAATGATGTTAATGGGATCACTTGGTAAAAGTCATGCTATCCTACTCATTTATTTGAGATGGGGGAGGCCTTTGGGCATTTTTTGGTTTCTCTGGATCAGTTCTTTAGTGAACTAAATTAGTTAATTTATGTCTGTAACCCATTTTTGTGTACTTATCTGGGAATAATCCATTATTGACTTTGTTTGGAGTATACATAATATAATCTTAGGGATCAGAAATATGCCTACTTAGAGAAATTTTCCATTCACTTTATTTCTCAAATGCACAGACCACTTTGAAAAGTCCTTATCTACAAACAACAGAGAGGAATGGTTTCACACTCTTAAGAATTCATCATAAGTCACTGGAGAATGTGACATCCTTATGCTTCTAGCTTATCTGCCTAAAGTAAATTTCAGCATAAACCCTTTGATGACTAAATGAAATTCACTCAACCATTTACTTGTATGTTTTGAAGATCTATAACAAAACCAATGGTTATATTTTAGGAGAAAGAAATAGGGCCTCAACTGCTAGTCTGACACAAAATAAAATAAAATTACTTCAAGTTGTTCAAATGCTTATCGGCATCTAGATTAGAATGGATATGAGTTATTGCTTTCCTGTTCTAGCTTTGTCTCAATTTCTAACTTTTATTTTCTCTTCACCTGTCTCCCCCTCCACACTACCTCCACCCACTTTTGGTTAATCTGCTGCCATACGGCATGCACAACACTTCTGTGGGTGATCTCAGAAACTTTTAGGAACCGGGTATTACCCTCTTATTTCCACATTGCTCTTCTTCCTCATTTTTCTAAAGAACTATAATCTAAAGAATGAAAAGATGAAATCTATCTGACTGAATAGTCTATCATCTGAAAGGATTGTCAGGACTTTAACAGGAGGACATCATAACTAGTCATGGGGGGTAAAAAAAGCAAAATAAGTATTTCTTGCTTTATAGAAGCAGAGTTTTTAAATAGGACTTTTGATTTCCAATTGTAGTAATTTGTTAAGATTGCCGTAATTAAATACCATAAACCAGGTGATTTAACAACAGAAATTTATTTTCTTACTATTCTAGAGACTAGAAGTCTAAGGTCAAGGTATCATCAGTTTTGACTCTTCTGAGTCCTCTCTTCTTGGCTTGCAGATGGCTTCCTTCTCATCATGTTTACACACAGTTTTTCATCTGTGCCTGTACCCCTCATGTTTCTCTGTGTGTCCAATTTCATCTTCTTATATGGACATCAATCATATTGAATTAGGGTCCACACTAATGGCCTCATTTTAACTAATCACCTTTTTAAAGTTCTTATCTCCAAATAGTCACATTCTGAGATACTAAGGATTAGAGCTTCAACATATGAATTTTGGGAACACAAATCAGCTCCTAACTCCTGTGTTTTGGTAGAACGCTCTTCGGGTAGCCATAGAGATCTATTCTAGCATGATTTGTTTCTCTCTTCTTTTAAACATTAAAATGCCCATTAGCCTTCTTCTTATTCCTGAGATGTGATGAGTGGCATTATTGAAAATTGGGGAAAGTTTCTCTTCGTCCTAAAATGTATGTTGATGTATCCTAGAGGGTACTGTGGGTGCAGTGTTATTGTTCTGATTTGTTTTGATTTACTTTAAGTAAATATTATATTTTGGAATGGAGGTAACCCAGCAGGGAGGACTGCTAAAGGTCAAGTATTCAAGACTTGTTTGTCTTGAATTTCTACCTTCTATAATTTGAAAAAGAAAATTCACACTTAACCAGAGGGAGAAAGTAGACTAATAGTAGCTATCAGCCTGGTTTGGCAATGTATTAGGCAGGGCCCTCCAGAGAAACAGAACTAATATAAAGTGTATGTCTTTATTATCTCTCTCTCTCTCCCCCTCCTTCCCTCCATCCCTCCCTCCTCCTCTCCTTCCCATCTCTCACCACGCTCCTTCTCCTCTCCTCTCTCTCTATCATCCTCCTTCTTCTATCATCTATCATCTATCGATCCACTTTAAGAGACTGGCATATTATTGGGGGCTGGTAAGTCTGATATCTGCAGAGTGAGCTGGCAGGCTGGAGACCCAGAGAATAGTCGATGACGTAGAGTTGAATCCAAAGGCAGTCTTAGACAGAATATCTTCCTCTTCTGGGGACATCAGGCTTTTCTCTTAAGGCCTACAACTGAATGGATGAAGCCCACTCACATCGTGGAAGGTATTCTGCTTTACTCAAAGTCTACTGATTTAAATGTTAATCATATCTTAACAACAATAACAACAACAAATAGTAACATCTATTCTAGTGTTTGACCAAACTGAGTTCCATAGCCTAGCCAAGTTAACATGTAAAATGCACATGTTAAAAATATTCTCGTTTTAAGCTAACCACACTTAGACATCTAATGAAGGTAGTAATGTCAGCTGATCTGTCAAATAGCCTTGTTAATGTGGAAATGTACTATAATGACCTCTTCCACATGCACCAGCTACGTAATGCATGAAGAAAGCCACCCAAGGAATGGATACACGTTGCTAATGTTGACCTTCCTGGAGGCAAAGAAACAAACAACATGGTCTCCTGCCATGTTGTGGCTTTTTGAACCCACCGTACATTACTGAAGGCATATTTCTATCCCATTATCATTTTACAGCAGTGATTCACATTCTGGAGGTGGGACTTCTAAATCTTTGCTTCAAATAAGATTAGGAAGCATAAACAAATGAACAACACAATGGAGCAACAACAATACTCGGGTGCAAGTAGATTCCTACTACTGGCTTCCACCCTCACCTTTTTAACACCATATAGTAAACATACAGTAAGCATAAGGGAAGTCCTTGTTTTCTGTAGTTTGCATTCTGGCAATATCCAATCTTCAGAATATAGCTCCATAAAAATAAAAATAAAGCTAAAATTTTCTCTAACTTGAAATAGCTATTGCAAATCCCCTGCCCTGTAATTAGTGATTTATTGTTTCAGCCATTGCAGGTGGCCTCGATGGTCCTGATGTGTTATTCCATTCTTTGCTAAGCCCAATTATGTGCCTTCTCAGGCCATTATGTAGTGTGTTGATGAAACTCAAAAAGTGAGGCTCTTCCCATCTGGCTTAAGGGGGAGAGAGTTCCAGGGAGACATAACGAGAAGAGAAATGACAGACTGCATGGTAATGAATGTTTATATTGATGAGAATGAGTCAAAGTAGTTTAATTTACACTTGGTAGCCTCTCTTTAGGACAACAAAGGAGTATTTTATTGAAGTATTTAAAGGTATTTCAGAAATACTTAGAGAAGTATTTTAGAAAGCTTCCAAATAGATTGGTTAACATTTTTCTTTTTAAGTTTTGGCATACGTATCGGTAAAAGTCAGTTTTGAGAAAACTTCATTTACTAAAACTCTGAGAATACTGATTAAATAATGCATTTCCTTACACAACTGTTTCGTAATGATCTGTGGAAAGCTCTGGACTGCAGCAACGCCTGCCCTGAATGCTGTTTTCTCTGAGAATATGCGTTAAAGTTTACATAAAATTTCTTGCAGGCCATGAATGCCACATTTCCCACACTATATGCCAAGGGGCCCCAGGGCACCTCAGGGAACTCACAGGCGCACAGCAGGATATCTTAAATTTTCAAAGAAACTCGGCAATACTTAATATCTGTCAGGCAGAGACAAATTATTTCCTTAAGGACATTCACGGTCTCAACTTTAAGTTGTGCTACATTCCTTTTAATGATGTCATGTCTTTGAGAAGCTGAGTTTTCTGAAGTTGCTGTGCGAAAAAGCAAGTAGCCTACAAAAATCAATATTAAAGAAGAAATAAAGGTGGCAGCTTCCAATTGAATACCAAGGTTCGAGAAGTATGTGGTGCCCGGGAGGCACATACATACAGCCCCTCAGTATATAATTGCTGTTATTTAAGGATGAAATAAAATAAATATAATTTTTCTTCCAATTTATGTGTACATATATATGTATACATATTTAAATAAATAAAATGCCTAGAAAGTTGCTGAAACATAAAAACTTACTAATTTGTTTGGACTAAATTACTTAAAAAAACCTGTAGGTAATTCTTTTGGCCTTATTGCTGCTATGAAAAAATCACACCAAGGGCGCCATGAACCGAGGACATTTTCAAACCTCTGCGATAGTGATTATGGCTGCATTTGGTACCTGCTACCAGTTGCAAAATGGGTATCAAAGTGTTCAAAATATGTAGGTTTCCACAGGATGTGTGTATGAAAGAAAGAGTGAGAGAGAGAGAGAGAGAGAGAGAGAGAGAGGTTTTATATGCGTTTTGGTTGCATCATGCTTATTCTGTTTTTGTTTGTTTGTTTGTTTGTTGTTGTTTTAGGACTATTTAAATTTAAAAAGTATAGTGATGTTTAATCTCACCTCAAAATGTCCTGCCCATTCCTTCCCTAGTTTACTCCACCTTGGTAGAAATGATATCATTAGCGAATCAGAAACCTGAGCATTATCTTATTTTTCCTCTCTATTACGCTCCACAGTGAATCTATCACAGAGTCTTGTTGCTTCTGCCTTCATCATGGATCTCAAGCTCATCCATGTCTCTGTGGGCTCACTGTCACCCCGTTGCCCAAACCACTATGTTTCCTCTGCTAGACCTTGATGATGCGGTAGCCTCCAAAAGGTCTTCCTGCATCCATCCTTGCCTTTTTCTGGCCTCCGCAAAAACAGCCTCAATAATCTTTTGAAAATATAAATGGCATCAGGTTATTCTCCTACTAAAACCTTCAGTGATTTCTCATTTCACTTTCCTTAAAAAATATGTCAAAGCTGCTCACCATGATTTAAATCCTACATCGCTTGTCTCTCCTCTATCTCTCTGGCCCTGTCTCTGCATCGTGCCTTCAGACTCCAGGCTCCAGCAATATGGCTTCTTTCTGTTTCACAAAGACACTGAGCTCTGCTCCAACTCAAGGCTTTCTTGTCTTTGCCTGAAGTGTTCCCAGTGATCACCACAAATATGATCGACTTCTTTCATTCTTCGAGTAACACTTTAACTGTAACTTCCCCAGCAAAATGTCCTCTGACCATGCTACCTTAAGTAAACCCCTCCATACAGTCATAAGTAGAATCCCTCTCATGGCCCAAACTGATCATGGTCTTTATTTATAGCTGTCCATTACTTGACTGCCTGACTGGCGGTCATTACACTGTAAGCTCTACTGGGATAAGTGGTGGGTCTTTGTACTTCTCAGTGTATACCTAGTACCTAGCAGTGACTCTGGTGTTCAATAGGTACTCGATAGTAATTATGGAATAAATGAATTAATGAATAAATGCATTCCACCCTACTAAATGTGTGATTGGATTGTGGGGCCAGTCTGCTTGATCTCTTCTCTGCTGGCCATTTCATATAGCCTGGTCTTCTTGCCCTTGACCCTAGCAACATCTGAAGAATGGAATGTTAAAGTGATGTAACAGTGTATAAACTAAAGGCAGATTTAAGGATACAAACAATGAAGCAAAGTCCCTTTTTATCTGAATAACTTTGTATATCCTAACTTCTTGAGTACAAATAAAGATTTCATAGTGTTTCCCTTGGGTCACTCTTTCTTTTTCTTGCCCTAAGAACATGTTATTATAATACTTCTTAATGGTTTAAATAGTTACCATATATAAAAGATTTCTTGAGCAATTATTTCCTTTGTGATAAAAATTCTATCCTGGCTTTTCTATTTATAGAAGTCCCTGCAATGATGTTCTTATGAACAACATAGGAGCAAGATTTCTTGGGAAGTTCGATTATTATGAAACAATATTTCAGTTTTCTGAAAACAAATCTTATCTCCAACCTTCTACTTTATTTAAAAAATGTCATTATGGTCCAAAATCCTGGGGAAAAGAGCTTTATTTGTGCCGAAAATGATGAAAAATGTGTACAAAGGTGCACAGTTACTGTCAAAGAGAGATTTTAAAAGAACATGTATTTGTATTGCATGTATTCAAAGTGTTTTTTACTTTTTCTTGGTCTTAGTAAAGTGTCTGTGTATATATTATCATTAATTTAATATTTTATATGTATGTAACTATTTATTTCCTAAATAAGTGGTAAAACTCTTGAGTAAATACTGAAGACAAAAAACTACCTACGATCTGATTACATCCACTGGGAATTTACATTTTAACTAGTAAGATTAGACATATATATGTAAAACTGTTCTATGATATCATTTGTAATAAAATTTATTCAGCATAACCAATAATAGGAGCTATAAAAATGTGGGGAATGGAGGAGATTCTTGGAAACCTCCCTCCCTCCCTTAAACATTCCAGTTTTACTGAGCTATAATTGACTGATAAAAATTGTGTATATTTAAGATATACAATATAATATTTTGGTATACTTACATATACATTGTGAAGTATTTACCAGAATCAAGCTAATTAACATACTTTTTTTTTTGTATCTGATTAGAATAGTTAAGATTTACTCTCTTAGCAAATTTCAAGTATATAATCCAGTATTATTAACTATAGTCAACTGTGCTGCACATTAGATCCCCAGAACTTATTCATGTTATAACTGGAAGTTTGTACTCTTTGGCCAGCATCTCCCCATGTCCCCCACACGCTAGTTTCTGGCAACCATCATTTTACTTTCTGCTTCTATTGTTGACTCTTCCAGAGTCCATGTGTAAGTGGAATCACACAGAATTTGTCTTTCTATGTCTGGCTTATTGCACTTAGCATAATGTCTTCCAGGTTCATCCATGTTGTTGCAAATGGAAGGTTTCTGTCTTTTACATGGCTGAATAATATTCCATTGCATCTAAATACCACATTTTCTTTACTCATTTATTCATCAACCAACACTTAGATTGTTTCCATATCTTTTTCAAGTCTTTTAAGTAATGAAAATGCCATGGAAAAGAGGGGATGCTTACTGGTCCTTGAAGGCCAGATTTCTTTATAAGTAGAATTTTGAAAAAGTATTCTGTAAAGAACAAATGGACCAGGAAATAGTTCTGTTGAGAACATATCAGCAATGGATGAACAGAGGCAGCAAATTTCAGAGGTCTCTCTTCATGACCTAAGCTGGAGGATGACCTAAATAATGAACAATTATCTGCAACTGACATTCACCTCAAGTATCAGAGGTGCATTCAGTGCAAATTATGCCCTGGTAGCGATGGCTTTTCATTGTTCCCACCTCTGTTCAGTAGAAGAACACTGGGTTCCTCCCTGGCACTCTTTCTTCTGCTCGGGGCAGGGGGCGGGGGCGGGGGGCGGTGCGGAAAGGAAGATACTGAGTAGATAGATGCATCCTGAATAATTTTCTGGAATGTAAACGATGTCGTAGCAGGGAGAGACACTGCTTGTTCCCTCAGACTCTTGTCTTAGGCTATGGTCTGGTTCAGGCTGCTCTGTGATGATTAAATATCCCTGAGCAGATAAAGAGAGTTTCATTGACACAGTATCTACCAAGTGTTTACCTTAATAGCATTTATCAGAAGAATCCTGGATCAGTATCTCCTAGAGGAAGCTTCCCCTTAGCATCTTAGAAGATTGTTCCTTTTTAGGGGAAATTGTTTCAGAAGAAAGAATAAATTCAAGTGAGGCTGGTGACAGAACCTAAGATTGCTGACTATTACTTTTACTTTAGGCATGGCATAATTTTGCCTTCTATTTTACCTAAAGTAGTTTAGATTTAGTAGAAAACTGAAGGCTTAGTATTTTATAAATATCGTTCAAAATTCAAAATAGACTCTCTACCAAATAAAGAATGGCACATAGCATTGTTTATGCCCTTAAGTGTTCAGTGGGAGGATTCAATTTAATCTAAAAAATGCAATTAAAACGAAAGTGCTTTGCTCCCAGTTTAAGTCAATAGGCAATAGATGTTGCTATGCATAAGGTACCACAAAAATAGCTGTGGAAGACTTGAAAACTTCAATGCATGGTTTCTGCCATCACTGGGAGGAGGAGATATAATCACAAAAAATACAATATATACAGAGCAATATGTAAGCACCAAATTAAGTGATTCAGCAATTTAAATTTAAGAGTTAAAGCCTCATTTCAATTGCAAATTACATAATTGCATTTTCATGTTTTACAATAAACGAGATGAATTTCTCTCCCAGTTGTTCTCTCCGAAAGGTGGCTTGGCCTGCATAGTGCACACTGAAAGCCAGAACCCAGCACTCCTGGCAAAGCTTGTCGTTGTAGGGCTGCACACCCCACAGGCACCTTCTGGGTTAGGCAGACTGAGAAAGTGCTGCCTCACATAAAACAGTAGAATATGCAGTTATTACGCTGTCTGAATTTTGAGAGAAAAGATTTCCTCTTCTTCAGCATTATGAAACAAGTTATTATGTTCTTCTAGTAAACAAACAGAATTCATCTGTAGGTAATTAACCAAAAGTGTTTAAAGTTACACTTGGATTTTTGAAGTATTTGGCTTTATCAGTTACTTTCTCGGGACCTCATTTGCTCATTTGTGAAATGAGGAATCTGAACACAATGATTCATGTAGTGTTTCCGGGTATGAAACTTGTAGTTTTTTGAAGCTATGAATATCTTACATTTGTTTTCCTTCAAAAGCGTTCACAAAAAAATATTTTGTGGTAGCTAATCCACTTATTTTGGTTTTTTTTCCTTATGCTTAGAATTCATTGTGTGTGCATCTTAAAAATCAACATTTGTTATAATCTTTCTTGTAAGCTGAAGTGCAAATGAACAATTTTCTTAAGACAGAATTTCAAAACAGTAAAGTTTTTACTAAGGAATAAAAAAAAACCCAGTGTGCTGAAATGAATCTTTCCTCTGTGAGGTATGGGACCCAAAAGCTATTATAAACTTGCCTCTGGTACATGTCAGTGAGTGAGCATGAGAAAGACATAAATTAGCTGTTGTTGAAAATTTGATTTGTGTTTGCCAAGCTATTCCAAGTCCCCTGAATGGAAAACTTCCTGAAGTGCTTACCAGTGGTGGACATGCCTCCATAGAGGTCTGAGAAATGAGAGGCTGGTAGCAGCAGTGGAAAAGAGGAGATGATGAATACAGCTAAATCTTTGATAGGCTATGCAAGGTTATGCCGATCATAAATTCCAGCTTGGCAGAGAAGTTAAAGGGAAAAAAAAGTAGAGACACAGGGATGCAGAACAAAAGATTATCACTGGAAAAACAAAGTCAGTCAGAAATAGTGTAAAAGGCTGTCCTCCACGGAATTAGCAAGATAGTTTAAGACTAACCTTGAAGGAGGCGGAGTGTGCTTGGGAATCTCCATTGTGCTCTAAAAACTAGAGTTCTTGTCCAAAGTATAATTTTTAGTGCGTTAAAGCACCATCTTGGATGTATGGATGTGGCTGAAAAAATCACCACCTCTGCTATAGAATAAGAGTTCCTTGATATTTTTGAATTACTTTCTTGGCTGGAGCCAAAATGTTTATGTAGTTTAAAGAAATGCAATGACAGTTTAAGAAGTAGGTGCATTAAGGTAGTAGATGAAGAAAGGAAGGGAAACAGAGAAGGGAAAGAGAAAGGGAAGGAAGAAAAATTTTAAATGCCAAAAATGCATCATGTACTCTGCTGGAAATATTCACAAATGTGACTTAAATTTTACCGTTGTGACTACATTGAATGCTGAGAATCATGTAAAATGAACATCTGTCCTTTCGGAGAAGAATGGGGATTTTTAAACTATGTGTTGAGTGACAAGGAGGTAATATTACATATCGGTTAAGGACATTGGATGTAAGAGTCCAGAAGAGGTGAGTTTGAATCTGAGATGTCGCACTTGCTAGTTGTTTTAAGCGTCAGTGTCCTTATCTCCAGAATGATTCCATCCTCGAAGGGTCACAGTGATGATTGATTTGTATACTGCTGGTCCCAGAGTAAGCATTCTTTACTCATTAACTTATTTAATTCTTACAACTGACGTTGTTATGCCCATTTTACATATGAGACAGCTGATGGGCAGGAATGCGAAGTCCCTTGCCAAAAGTCACAGATGGCCAGTGGTAGCAAACCCAGGTTTATGACTCCAAGTCTAGGGCACTCTGACTTACCTGTGGTCTTGACCAGAAAAAAAAGAGTAAAAGCAGGGAAAATGAAAATGGCACGCCTCTGCTATTTCTCTCTTCTTCACCATCCCTTCCAAGGTGCACATATCCCTTTTGGAGTGGCCCTTGAGTGACACTTTGCCTTCCTCCAGCTTCATTCATATTGACCCATGAGCCAGTCCCTGAGTGAATTCTCTCTCTCTTGGCAAACTTGAGGAGAGACTTCTTGTCAAGACACTAACCTATAATAATAATTACAGGGCCACCATTCCCACCTCATCTCAGGCTATTACAGTGATCTAAACTAAACTTGGAAGTTCTTGAAAACTCCCAAGCTTTGCATCCTCAGAATACATCATCACCTTCCACACGCAGGGTTATCCACCAAACCACACTGTTCCCAGAAGGGATGATGGTTAACTGACTGCATATTTGCTGCTGCTATTGTCAACCTGCTGCTCACAGCTATGGGAAGCTGGCTTTTCGGTCCAGGCTGGACTCCTGTATATATAGTTGTGCTGTCCAGCACTGGGTTATACATAGCAGTTTTCTCCTCCTCAGTCAAGCAAGCTAGTGTTTTTTGAATATGTCCTATAAAGTCAACACTAAGGTAATAAAAAACATGAAACAGAGTGATTTGACCTCGAGAACTTTACAGAGTACCCATAGGTCAGGTTAGGTCAGGAAAAAGTCATTTGTTTCCAACCATTTATGACTACTTCTTGCTCTCTTTCAACTAGGTCTTCATCTGTAGGACTGTTTCAAGCAAATCAGTCAGAAAATGGTAACGTTTTTTGTTTTGCGTTAAATATTGTAGCCACAAAGAGTGCTATTAAAGTGAGGAAAATCTAAGGGATCAATAAAGAATAATTTTGGATCCCTTTTCTGGCCTTTTGAACCTCCTAACAAATAGAGTAAACAGAATTTTAAAGGCTCATCATTGAAACTATAACTTAAAACATAAGACCAAGATTCTAGTCTTGGATCTACCAGTGAGTACCTGTATACTCTTAGACAAGTCATTTAACCTTTCTAACTCTTAGTATTCATTTTCTAAAAAATGAAGGAACTAAGATGTGTGAGAAATTACACACCTATTAGATCTTTCTTTCAGTTATAACTATGAGCGTCTGGTGTCACTCTCCACAAGAGTTTGATTTTTAAATTTAATATCATTATGATAGGTGTGTGAAGTTGGCCACTGGTGCAACCTCTGGTTTTTACTGAAGTTTCAGGTCTCTGAGGTGAAGAGGGTAAGTATGAGTCCACAGCACAGAAGGACTGGAGGAGAGTCCCTCTAACCAAGGGTCATCGGGCCCCACCAACGGCTTATGAGACACCCCTATAACTGATGGGCCCCAGCTTGTATTTAATAGTGATCACAGCTTACTGAAAAGAAATTGAGAACTGGAGAGAGTTTTACTCCTTGCTCTGACACTAATTTGCATTATTACTCTAGAAAGCAACTTACAATGTTAATTTCTCATTTTCCCCCTTGGCCAAAAGGGAAGATTAATATTGATTCTAATCATTTTATCTAATTGTTGTGAAAATCACTCCCACACCCCCCACACACTGTACCCAGATATAAAAGTACCTTCAATATCTTTGGCGAATAGCGGTGACAGTATGGTTTATGATGGCAGATTTCATTTGCTCGGAATATACGTGCCACTTATTGGCCAAGCCACATGATTCATCTGAAAGGACCACTCTTAACTTGCCACTTTACTGCTCGCACTGCTTGACGAAGGCAATCTGAAAGATCTGGGGCCTCTCAGCCTGGTTACTGTTAAGATCATAAAGACCATTTAGACTCAACATTGCCAGTTCAGCAGTTTTCAGCTATGTACATAAAACTCCTTTGAACTCTTTTTTTCTCTTCACCTGTTTCATAAGGTGCTTTCATGAGGCTGCCCAATGATATAGTTGATTAGCCTGGGCTTCTGATACCTTCCCATTGCCGTTATACATCTCTCCTCTACTGAAGAGTTGCATATTTGATGCTGGTGCAGCTTCTGCTCCCAACTGTTAGTAGGTCCCTTCTCCAGCCTCCATTGCCATTGTTTCTGCCTCTGCTGTTCAGCCCATATGACCACCAGGCATCCAACTTCTGTTTTCTGCTGGGACCACCATGCCAATGCTGAAGTCCTGGGCTGCCCCACTCAACAATCTGACCTCAATCTACTCCAACTTTGTTGTTTACCTCTCCTTATGGAAAATTTTTGCTCAGGCTAAAATTTGTTGTTTTTTTGTTTTGTTTTGTTTTGTTTTTTAACTCAAGACATCCTCTCTACTTAGAATAACCTCTGCCCTGCCTCTCCTTTTGCATCTGTCTAAAGCTTTGCCATCTGGCAAGGTTTAATCAAAACCTCACATGCTCCAAGAAGCCTTCCCATAGTCCCTTAGTGAGTCTCAGTAGGTTTGTTTTCTTTCACCAGCAATAACCTTTGTTCTTTGGACTCTGCTTCTGACCTGAAATGCTGCCATGCTGACTTTTAAAGACGGACTTCAGTCCTGCTACAGATTTCATAAATTCTACCATTTAAATAAGTTTTTGACTCCTTTCTTTAAAGCTCCAATGAAATACATATTACTTGGGGAAAAAGGTTGGGAAGAATAAAAATAAAGCATCATTTTGTTTTAGTTGATGATTTTTTTATTAGACCTAGAGATGATGGAGTAATGGACTAAATATAGTCAGGATCTATTTTCAAAATGTTGACAGCACTCTTTTCCCAACTGCTTCAAAAGATTCCTCAAAATGCTAAGCAAAGAGAGTGGGAATTAAGGCAAAAGCAGTACCAGCAGCAAGTGATGGCTGTGCTTCTGTTTCCTCTTTAGATGCCCAGGAGACCAACATAGATTTGGATTTGTCAGCTGCTTTTTTTCAGGGAAAAGGCCAGGGATTATTTGATACATCCTTCCCTTTGTGTCTAGGGGTTCCTGTGACTGCCTTGAAGTCTTAGTTCATTTGAGTTGCTATAACAAAACACTATAGTCTGTGAAACTTAAAGAACAAAAATTTATTTCTCACAGTTCTGGAAGCTGGGAAGCCCAAGATTAAGGTACTGGTAGTTAAGACTGGTAGTAGATTAAGACTGGTAGTCTGCTGTCATTTCTCTGAGTGCTCACATGACAGGTGGAGTGAGGGAACATTCTGGAGTCTCTTTTATGAGGTTGCTAATCCCATTCATGAGATCTCCACCCTTATGACCTAATCACCTCCAAAATCCCCACTTCCAGGTACCATCACAATGGGGAAGAGATTTCGACGCATGAATTGGGGGACACAAACATCCAGTCTATAGCACTCAACCAATAGAGTTCTGTAGCAGAAGTAACATTGTGTTACTTTCCAGACCAATGTCTTACAGAATGACAGCATCCATTTTCTCTTACATTCATATCTGGAATTATATTCACATCTGGACTTGAGCTACCTTACGTGAAGAAACCTGAGCAGTCCTTTGGTGAGGTCCATTGAGAGAAGAATAAAGGCTCTTGGTTGAGAGCCCCAGCAGAGTTCCCAGCTGACTGCCACCACAAACTGCCTCCATGTGGATGAGCCATCATGGAGGGAAACTTCAACCCTAGCCAAGCCACACCAGTGATGCTGTGAGGGACAGAGATGAGCAGTCCACAGAGAACCCTGCCCAAATTACATATATATATATATATATACGTATATATATATGCTCTCTATATATATATATATATATATATGTCAATATATATTTTTTAGCAAAATAATATTGTTGTTGTTTTAAGTCACTAAACTTTGGGTGGTTTGTTTGGCAGTTAGTCATAGACAACCAGAATATAGTTGAATTAACTCCTATCTTTCTGGTTGAAATCAGAGTTGGCTGAGTTGACCAGACAAACTTCATGATTATACTTTGCATAAAAAATCTGCCAGAAACATGAGTTTTCATATCCATAGTTTTTGTCAGAAGAAAAATGAAACGACACAAAAAGTGTCAGTTCAACTTGTCAGTGAAATGTTTGCAAAAACCACTGCTCGAATTTCTCATGTATTCTACAAGTTGAAAGGAGAGCATAGTTGCCATAAAATGATGTCTGACTTAGATTCTCCCCTCTTAGGTCATGATAGGGCATCGTATGAATAGCCATTAGAAAGGGGGTCTAGGCAGTTTAGTCCTTAGGTTGGAGGGGATGTTTGGATATTGATATTTCTATCCTTGTGGGACCTGGTAGGAAATGTCAAGATTTGATGGCATCTTGAATTCACCAAATACTTAGTGAGTATTGATTATGTGCTTATGTGTTAGGCACCATGCTGAGTTTTTGGGGTACAGTGGTAACAGAGAAGATACTGTCCCTGCTCTCATGGACCTTACAATAGACTAAGAGAGATAGACAATAAACAAATGACAATACACCAAATAACTGTATCACAGCAATTTTTCTAAATGCCATGGAGGATAAATCCAGAGTGTATCAGAGGGCATCTTAAGCAGAATCTGAACTGGGTAATAAAAGATGTCATTTCTGGGAAATGGTATAGACTGAGATCTAAAGGTAAGAATTAGCCAGGAGGAAACGGGTTGAGGCTGCTTTCCAATGAGAGAGCAACTCCTGTGAGGTGGGAAGACACACAGGGCCTAGAGTAGGAGAGAAATTGTCTGGCCAGAGCAGTGACCAATGTGGGGAGTGATGAGGAATTAGGCTGCCTAGAGGGTCAGAGGCTCAATCATGTGGGGCTTTAAAGCCACAAAATAATTTTGAATTTTAATCTGAAAAGTGAGGTGACACCTATGACAAACTTTAAGAAGTGAAAATATAGTGGTGTGTTTTAAAAGATAAATTCCAGGAAGAAAGTTTTGAGGGTGATGTAAAAAGTGAACTTGACACATCTTTTAACAAAGGAGGGTTTGATAGGAGAGAAAGTCACCGCAACTTACTCCCGGGTTCTTTCCATTGATAAAATTCCAAGCGACTACATCTGAGGTAAGCAAAGACACCCCTGAAGGCAACGTTGCTACAGCTTACCTAGGACTCTCTCTGGTTCTCTCTGGGGATGGGGAAAAATTGTGACAGGGTTCACAGCAAGAACAGACCATGAGATGGCCTTCTTTTTCACATGAAGCTGGGTGAGTAGCAGATACCCTGTTGCTCCACCAATAAAGAAATAGAACTGGTTATTCTGTAGGTAGCATTTTCTTTTTCAGTATCAAACTAATCAATGGAGTGCTGTGGTGGCAAGACACTAAGCTGCTGAGACAGCAGCCTTTCAGATGAGAAAAAACTGAGCACCTGTACTTAGGTCCATAAATAACTGAAGGTTATTTGCCCTGGAGATGGAATTGCTGGTTCAAATGTTTCCACCAATGTTACCATTATAATTTCAGGAGAAAGCTTTGGTTTGCCCAGAGCAAAATATATTTTAAGACATATAAGTTTATACCCAAATTAGGACTTTTGGCCGAACATCTCCAAGTACACAAAACCCAAGAAAAAAAAAATCTTCCTGTAGTTGTTCACCTTTTTTGTACTTGAATATACCTAACCTCAAATTTGTTTTGTTGTTGTAAAACCAGTATATATCTATAATTATCAATTTAACTTTACTTATAATCAAATAAGCATTATTGAATAATGTCTAAAACTGTATTAGCAATTAATCCTCTTATACCTGATAGGATTTTAAAAATTAGCTTTGTCCATCTCAAACCTACTTTTCTAATGAAATTATTTCGACATCACCTCTATGCTGGGTACATGGGACTTATTTGGAAACTCTTTCTGTGTATGGAAAGATTTTCTCTTCTAAAGCCTTGAAATAGTCTATCTTCTGGTGGCCTTTGACAGTATTTGTAAATCTGCTATAATCGTTTTGTTGTTTATCTTTCAGAAATATCTAGACAATCAAATAACAGTCTACTTCTCATGCAGACATTGCAGAATCATAAAGACAAACCTTAGATCCTTTAATATTACTCTTCCTTTTAAAGGAATCTTACAGTAACAGGGTGATAGTCTAGCACATAAGCATTAGAATCTGGGGTTCTTGAGATCATCCCCCAATATTATTCTTTCATCTTCATATTTGCTTCATTTGGGATTTTCCAGTCTTACAATTGCTCTCACCACCCTTTATCTGATTTGTGGAAAAGGCATTTCATGTTACTTCTGCTTCCCTATCCCATCGCATGAAACATTCACCACAAATCAGTTTTGTTAATGGCTCCCTCCTACCTTTTGTACCAATTTCCAATTCTACAGCTCAGTCTTCAAGGTCCACAGTTAACTGGCTGTCATCTTCTACCATTTCTCAAAGGAACTCTTCTGTTTTCATGTTTCCAGTTTTCCAATTGCATCTGCCCTCACATTGCCAGTACATACATATAATTCCTATTCATTTCAACTGCATGACTCTATTCATATTTCCTTCCATGCCATGCTCTCTTTTCCTTCATTCTATTATTTCAAATCTTGAATTTAGGTTCATGTGTTGCTAAATGCCCACATCCAATATGAAACCTTATTGGATAGGTTAAGGCCACATGAAGTAGTGAAGGAAAACATACCGTGAGAGGAGATAATAAAGAGAAGCAAGCCAATTCCTATCGCGGACTCAGGAAAAGCTCAGCAATGTGACACTGCCTGCACTGCCGAAGGCATGTGAGGTATGTGGCAGGACCCAGCAACATTGTTTGAGAGTTCACCTGGAGCTCAATGCAGATCCCATGCCATGTATCCAGGTGATTCTTCCCCAATCCCAGAAAGATACTGGGAATTCTGCAGAAAAATTGAACTGGAGAGGCTCAGGACCAGGAGACACCTGGCACATTGAAGTCAAGGAAGAGACACCATTTTGAGAAGAGGAGAATTAACTGAAAGTTAACAAACTGAAATACAATTCTTTAGTAATTTTGCAATTCTCAATTTCCAGGCACATCCCAGCCAAAGAACTAGAAGAGTAGTCCTCTCTGGAGAATAATCTCGATGGGAAAAAGAAAAATCTATTGCTACTGGTATTTGGAAAACTTCCTTAATGAAATGGCCAGATGTCTATCCAATTTCTCTATGGCGAAGCCTACCAGTTGTAAAGTCCTGCTCAAGCACAAAGGGTTCTGAATCCCTGTTTTATTAATTCTGGGAAAGTCTCTCCTTGAAAGACAGAGGCAAAATCAACTATAGAGAGAAAAAGGAATTTGAAGGATACAGATAATTGTGAGAATATAAGAAAACATCAGAACTATGAGCAGTTTCCTTGGAGACAAAAGAAGTTATTACATTTACTGAATAACATCATGCTATAAAAAAACAAGCAAATAACAAGAAAAAATAACATGCAAAATAAAAATACAATATCTGATATCAAAAACTGAGGGTAATTTTGGGAGATAGTATTGAAGATATATTTCAAAAAGTAAATCCAAAAATGAATTGAAAATAGAAGAGTCCAAATATATGAAAATTTGATCAATACAAGATGAATCAATATGAGATATCCAACTCCTAATATTGAGTTCCAGAATAAAAAAGAATAAAGAAAAATTAATAATGATGAGAATAATAATGAATCTTCCTTATTTGAAAGGCATGCGTTTCCATCTCAAACGATCCCTCTGGGAACCCAGCATCATAAGTGAGAGCATCAACTCATGCTATGATGACATTTCAGATAATGGGAATAAAAAATCTTAAAAGTTTCCAAAGAGAAAAAAATATGCCCTATAAAAAGGATAAAGAATCAAGATGACAATAGACTTTTTAGCAACAACATGAGAAGCTAGACTATAATGGAGAAAAAGTTTCAAAATTTTGAAAGAAAACGAATTCGAACCTAAAATTCTATAGTCAGCTAAATTATCAGTCAGGTTTGAAGTTAAAAAAACTACATTTGAAGACATAATTGATCTGAAAAAAAAACAAGTCCCCTGTGTAATTTCTCATGAGTAGCTATTGAAATATTTTTTTCAACAATATAAAGAAGTAAACCAAAGTGAGAGAAAAACAGATCCAAGAAAAGTGGAAGAAATGTTTCAGAACACCTCCCACACCAAATTAATAAAGAGGTTATCCAGGAAGATCTTAAATTCAAAGACCAATGTGCAGGCTATATTTTTAAAGGTAAAATGTATACAACTAGAACCAGTTTCTATTTCTATACTTCTGTAAACTAGGCTGAGTTACCCATTTACTATGAATGGATTTATAAATAAAATGTAACAAGTGGCAAACTCTAAACACAACAAAAAAGTAAAATAGGTTGTTAGTGCAATGCCCCAATTCAAGCCCGTTTCCCCCAACAGAATTGCCTATGCCCACATTCCACAATTGTAAGCCAATAGTTAATGCTGTGACATGACCCAATGGGCCTTTGGCACCTACACTGACCGTCCCTCAACTGAGGTCTTTTCTCTGACTCGCCTGCTCCTGTTATTAGTATCTACTGACTTCACTCTCTGTTAATATCTGCTCTCTGCAATTCCTCTCACCTGGGAAAGGTGTCTGGAACGCCAAAAATTTACCTTTCCTAGCATCATGTCTTTGACAAGAATCAAGCTATTCTCTCCCTCTTCTGCTCCCCAAAGAGGACAGATCCTTTCCCAGATTGGCACCACTGCTTAAATTTTCATCATTTTTAAGAGTTCTTATGGCTATTATTTTTCCAAACCCTTGGAAAAAGAGATGTGAGAGTTATTAGAAATCTTTTCAAAGAAATCACATCAGTTTCTTTTTAATCTCTTGATCAGTGAAAACAAACAAACAAATAATGCAAGACATTGTGGATTTGGCTGTCTCCAAGAGGAGTTAATGTGGACAGATACAATTATCTTAAAAACCAGTCTTGTCTCTTTATCTTTTAGTGAGTTTGTCATATTGATTAATCAGATGAATTTAGCCAAGGGCTGCAGCATCAATTTAATTTCATTTTGTTATACTGTCAATTTAAGAGTCTTTATTTTTTAAGTAAATCAAGGTTAGTATGGTTTAATTTTAACTTTTAATTGAATAGAATAATTTATATCTGTTTATGTGCCCAAAAGGTAGGTATTTACAGGCTTTTGCTGTATAGGGATACTTTGAATGATATCTGGTTTTAGTACTATAATTAATCTTCTTTCTTGGTAGAAAATTAAGTAAGACCATCTGGAAGTTCAGCACAACTCAATATAATATATGTTAGTATTATTTTGAAGAGTTAATGTCCCTCAATTATTGTTAAGCTGGAAATCAAAAAGTCTTGGTTGGTTATAAACTAAATATGTAACTTTAAGACAACCACTGAACCTTTCAATTTTCTCACTAGTAAAATGAAGCTGTTGGACAAAATTATCTCTAAGACTAATTTTTAACAATATATAATTTTATACTTATATTCTTATGATGAACAAAAATAAGGGAATACAGGTTAAGAAGTTTTACTGGAAAAGAGAATGCAAGTAACTGGCTTCAAATTGATTGATCTAGATAAAAATGATATATGCATTGCTTGAGTGAACAAGGAAATGTTAAATAAAAGGGATCTAGGTTTTGTTTTCCTTTTGAGTATCATCACAAGTTTTGAATCTTGTAGTTCTTCATTAATATCAAAATAGTGGGATCATGTTTATATAGTAATCAGAGCTATATAATAATAAAAGCTCTTTTAATAATAAAAGCTTTCACAGAGGGCTGATTATGAGTCAGGTGTTTATCGTGAGCATTTTATGAATCCATTCTAATTTAATTGTCACAGTGTGTATATGAAGTCAGTATTATTATTATTGTCTCACATATGTATTGAGCACTAAACTGAGGCATAGTGAGGTTGAATAATTGTTCAAGGTCATACAATTAGCAGATGCCAGAGTTTTAAACTTGGTCCACAGACTCCAAAGCCATCTTCTTAACCAGTGTACTAGTTTGTTTATAATTCTTCGTAAATAGTTTAGCTATAACTGTCTTCAATTTATAGTCACTCTGTAAAATGATGAAAAACACATTTTTTTTGCTAAGCAAGATTCTCACCATTACAAAAAGTAAGTGCTCTGCCATTTACATATAAACAAAAACATTAACAATAGAAGAAAAATGCTTCTTAACCATTTCATAAGTCCAAGATCTTGTAAAACGAGCAGAAAATTAAAACACAAGTTTCTTTTGCCATCGTCTATTTGAAGACTGAATTTTCATGAACCACATGAAAGTACTTTCTGAGTATAGATACCAAAACAGAGCCAAGTTAGAAATGAGCAAGTTTTACGTAGGCACAACCTCCCTACTCAAACATTGACACCATGTAGTATCTAGTTCCAAAAGTAAAAATGTTATCTCATGGCCACTTGACAATTTCGTTTCTATCTTTCAAGTGAAAAAAGCAAAAATGAAATCTTATTTTTATGTAATCCATGTATTATGGGTTGAATTATGTCTCCCAGAAAATGATATGCTGGAGTTGTTTCCCCCTTCTCATCCCACCATACCTCAGAATGTGGTCTTACTTGGAGATGGGGTCTTTGCAGATGTAATCAAATTTAAATGAGGTCATTAGGGTGGACCTTAACCCAATGTGACTTGGTATCCTTATATAAAAGGAGAAATTTGGTCACAGAGACAGATACATGTAGAGAGAAGATGTGAAGAGACAAGGAGATGGTCATCTACAAGCCAAGGAGAGAGGCCTGGAACAGGTCCTTCCCTCGCAGCCCGCCAGGAGGAACTGACACCTTGAATTCAGACTTCCGGCCTCTGGAACTTTGTCACAGCAGTCCTAGCAAACTAACACACCATGTTTTCTGGGCCCCATCAGCAGTGTGTTAAGAACTTTGAGATACAATATCAGCATTTTTTGGCTCCCTACCAGTCATTTTTAGAAAACCAGACTCCTCAATTTACTTGCAACTAGATATCAAATCTTGTATTCCAAAGCCTTTCTGCTCCGTTCTCTTTATATTTTGTCCATCTGACATACTCTTTCTGAAGTCCCAGGTTTGTGAATTCTACTCTTGTTTTCTCCCATTTCACTGGTGCAGACTAAAATGAGAATTGAAAATAGAGGGCATAGGACAGGCCACTAAGGGCAGAAAGATGCTCAAGACTTGGGCCTGGTCCACACACTTGATAAGGAGACTTCGGTAGGGTCTGGATCCAAAGGAGACCTTATTTTCAGGGCATATTCTCCCTGGGGATCTTAGAGGCAGTGGGCATCTGCTCTAATCTTGGCTATTCCAGTTACAAATATCGTGTCAGGAAGTTCATAATTAAATAGTATTATGTTTTTGAAAAATCTTAATACATTGACTTTTGGAAAGGCTAAAGCACTTATTTATATATTCATTCAGCAAATATTTATTGATGGTCTCTTGTGTTCTAGGCACTTAAATTATTGTAGAAAGTCACGATCTAAAGGTTTCCTGCTATGTGCTTTTGAGCAAGGCATGAAATCTCTTGAGTCTGTGATTTTCTTATTTGTATAAAAGAAAGCTGTACTATTATCACCTGTAAAGGTCTTCCCAGCTCTAAACTTCTATGACTTTTATGATTCCACTTATTTCATAATGTAATAATAGTTCTTTGTTTCTATTGTTTGATATCTTTAACTTGTGTAGAATCTATTATCCTGATTAAAAAGTCAAATGAATGGCTGATTCTTTTGATCTGCCTAAGGATGCTCACAGGCTTCGAGCTGTTAAAGTTTTCTGGGTCATAGACTAAATTTGGAAAATGGCAATATTTTAAGCAGCTACTACTTTAAGATTTAGTAGCATACATTCTATTATCCCCAAATAGCCCTTCTTAACATTTACCTTTTACTTCAGAATATGCTATAAACAGTTCACTTACCTTTTCAAAATTAACAGCTATCGTGAGCACATTAAAAGGGCACCATCGTGAAGTTTATGTTTCTTTCCATTAAAATGTATTCTTTTCAACATCTCGCTGTTTTATTTCTTTTCCCTGGCGTTGAATACAATTACCACAATATTCTTATGACTCCGTTTTAAAGCTTTCCTCCTAGCTGAAAGGCACACTATATCGTTAACTCCACAAGGTCCAATAACAGTTTCCCCAACATGTTGTGACTGTCGCCACTGGAGAACAGGGGAAAATGTGGAGTTGGTATGCAGCGCATTCTTTCTTTTCGGCTTTCCTAATTTCAGGTAATTATTGAGTTGAAGTTTATTAGCTAATTGTGTCCATGCTGTGGTATTCAACTACTTTCATTTATGTAGTTGACAGTAACTAGAGTTTTCTTTGGTATAGGTATATTCTTTCAGATTTGAAAGGTAAAATTGCACCCCACTAATTGTGGTGCTTGGAAGCCCAGTATGGCTCTAATTAGAATTTAATCAGTTGTAGTTATTAGTGAATTATTCTGTGCACCTTGGAGAATTATATTAATTTTCCTCTTTCAAGATATCATCCACTGGGTGCTCCACTGAGGTATCTACAAATTGTGGGCATTGTTTTACCTGAAACATGGAGAGCAAGGTAGGGCCAGGGACTTGAACCAATTGCACCAAATAAACAGGTTCAAAATTCAAAATTCTAGTTCTGCTCTTCCCAGTGGTCTCAGAAAATATATAACGTTGACTTCAGTTAAGATTAATTTATTTGCTGTATACTTGGAAAACCCTTAGCTTAGCAGAAATTGATTTATTGGTCACTATGTAATAAATGTGAAAAATTGAATTTGATTTCACTGCTACTTTAGCAAAGCTTCATAGTGTACTCTCTTTTCAGTTCAAGGTGTCATTTGGTTTAAAGGCCTGTACAAAAAGGTCTATTTGGTAGAGATGAAAGTTTAGCATTCATGTTTAAAACATTTTCATCAATTTTCCAAATTGTTTTTTCAGGCTCTATGCTGGGCAGTGCTTTAATTGGGATTTCATATAAAGACTGGTCATGTGGCAGCCTTGGGGCTGAGACACATCTAACACTCAAAAGCAGTCCACGTGCCCTGACAATGGTCAGGTGAGAGAACGCAAAGTGATTTGAGGCATAAAAGACACCTAAGGCTGCTGATTCTTCTCATTCTTCCTGTTAGTGTTCTCCTCCTCCTCCTCCCTTTATTGAGGTATAATTGACATATAATAAACTGTATGTACTTAGAGCTTACGATTTGATTATAAATCCATCCATTACTCCTAAAACTTTCCTCATGCCTGTCTGTAACTCTTCTTCTCATTTCCATCTGCCTCATCCCCAAGCCACCGCCGATCTGCTTTCTGTAATAGACTGCATTTTCTAGATGTTTATATGAATGGAATCATGCCATATGTATTTTTTTTTTGGTCTGGATTTTTTTCACTCAGAATAGTTTGAGTTTCCCTCATACTATTGTGTATGCTAATTGTTCACTGCTTTTCTTGCTGAGTTGCAGTCATCTGTATGTAAATATGATGATTTGTTTATCCATTCACTTATTGATGACCGCCAGCCAAAAAATGAGCACCTCAGCCATACAGCCACAAGTAAATGAATTCTGCCAACAGCCTGAATGAGCTCAGAATAAGACTTTGAGCCTTACATGAGCCTGCACATGTTAACACCTCGATTTCAGTCTAGCAAAACTCTGAGTAGGGACTCAGTTAACCTGTACCCAGAATCCTAACCCGTGGGAACTCTGAGATAATAAATTCGTGTTGTTTTAAGCCTCTATGTATACTTATTACACAGCGGAGGTCAAGAAATGCTCCTGTGATGAAGTGTTTACCAAGAAGATAATAGGAAAGGAGAACATTGCTGACAAAAGGAGTAGCCTGCTCAAGTGCCTGGTGTTAAAACCAAGGGCAGAGCATTCGAGGAATGGAAAGAATGCCATTGGCTGGAGTGTAGCTACTTAGAAGGAGAATGGATGAACCTGGAGAAATTACAGGACCCTGAAAATATTTAATCTTTTTGTTAAGAGCACTGAGATCTCAGGAAGGATTTTTAATGTATTATGTAGGGTGGAGAAGGGGGTAGGATGACTGATGTGATCAGATTTGCTTTTTTTGGCAAAATTATTCTAGTTGCAACAATGAATCTGGAAACCTTAGAAATGCAACATTATAGTTCCAGAGAAAGAAGTGAGCAGTACAGCGTTGGGTAGTGGCAGTGGAAGCTAGAAGCAAACATTTTGAGACGTGTTTAGAGACAACCCACATGGAGATTTTGGATAGACAGTTGCATGCACTGATTTGAAGCTAAAAATGTAGATCTGCCATGGACAGTCATTGACCTGTAGAAGCTAACTGAAGCCATGGGCATGTATGAAACAACCTAAGGTATCAGACTCTTCAATGCTTAGTTTCTAAAGGATAGTGTTTCAAAGAAGACTTTTAGTAACCAGAAATATAAAAACTAAGAAATTTAAGCCAGGATACTAAAGGTGTCAAGGAAGCCAAGAAAATAATATTTTGGAAAGAGAATTTTGAAAAGGAGGGGATGGTCCTCAATATAAATAAATACGGAGAAGTCAAATGACATGAGATCTGAAGACATTAGCTACATCCTGAAGCTCTTACAAAGAACTGTTAGGATAAAATAATGAGGATGGTAAGGAAATGGAAATGTAATATAGACAGCATTTTGGGAAGTCTTTGAAAAAGAGGACGGAGAAAGGATTCTAGCTTGAGAAAAAGGTCAATGAGACTTTTTGTTTGTTTTTTGCTTGTTTGTTTAAAAATAAGAAAAATTTAAATGACAAGGGAAAGATCCAGTTAAGGAGGAACAATAAGACATTCATTACTGCTGTGCTTTTATTACTTACTGTAACTATTTGTTCTATGGAAAATGAGGCCCTTTTTATTTAGCAGCATAGTCTTCTAAGACTTTAGAGCTATTCTTTTCCTTTTCCTCTTTCCTTAGTATCCTGGGTACATTTGAATTACAAATAACTCCAAAGGATGTTTTTCTTCAATAAGTAAGCCAATAGAGGAGCTCATTCAGAGCTTAATGTTTATTGTTATAGTTGTTCTTTGACATGGGTTAATCAATTAACAAGGTAGTACCTTTAATAGCAGCCACTTTCTTCTGAATACTGTCTAAGCATTTGGGAGATAATTATTCAGGCTCTAAAAGACAAGATTGCTACTTACCAGGAGCTCAAAATCTAAAGGATGAGCAGATGAATAAAAACACTGCAAGGTTTGTGGAACACTAATGGGAAGAGAAACCGGAGGAGAATTTCTATTTCCTGTAGTATTATTAAATTCCACTTTTAGAATTAAATCATTGTCCTAAGAAGTCTATACATTTTATTTTTCATTTCTGTTAAATATACGAGATGGAGCCAAGATTCTATCGTCACCGCCCTTAAAATCAATCTGTACCCATGCCCCAAAACAAGTTTTTAAGGGAGTTATGGCAGTTTTGTTTGTCGATTAGTAAACTTCATGTATGAAGTTAGTCTTAGCAGTCATACTTTTTTGTTCCAATAAGGTGACTTCAATCTTTACTCTCTCAAACTTCTATTTTCCTCTTGAACTTCCTGTTATCATTCAGGCAGCATCCAGTACTTTCCTATATGCCTTGCCCTCAAGATATGCTGGATATTGCAAAACTGCTGAGTAATTGCTCACTGTGAATCTCAAAATAAACTTGCGGCAAGTACAACATGCAAGGATTTGAAATAAATGAACCTGGATAATTTGTACCAAAAGTCTAAAATTTATACCACAGAGGAAGAATAGATAAAAGAGACCAAAGATCCGTAGTCAGCTCTGGGAGGCTGTCTACCTGCTACCACATCAAGCACCATTCTTGCTAGTACCAGGAAGCCCAGTGGGAATCAGATCAGCTTCTAGATCATTCAGTGACCAGTCAAGGTTACACTGAACTGTATGCAAGGAAAACTTCATGGCTACCCCAAAAAGTCATCTCATCTCCAGCATGCAACACACAGTTCATTGATCATCCTGCAAGGGTGATAGCAAGGCTCACAAAACAATGGTTTTAAATACAGTTGTAGAGTTGCTCAGACATCACTGTATTATAATTCTAGAACATTTTCATCACCTCCAAAAGAGAATGCTTTTACTTTTTAGCATTCACTCACTCCAGCCCCAGGCAACAATCTACTTTCTGTCTTTATAGAATTGCCTATTCTGGACATTTCATAGAAATGATTTCACATAGTACGTGAAAGCCAGTACTTGAGCATGTATGAGTACTTCATTTCCTTTTATGGCCAAATGATATTCTATCGTATGGGTAACCATTCCATTCATCAGTTGATGGACATTGGTTGTTCCTTTTTTTTTTTTTTGCTATCATGAATATTGCTACTATAAACATTTTTGTGCATGTTTTTGTGTGAATATAGATTTTCATTTCTCTGGGGTAGATACCTATATAACACATGACAGTTTTTAGCAGCCACTATTGAGAAATTTAGACTTCTAGAGACATGGTGGTTTGAAAAGTCACATTCTTTTAATCCCTGCCCCTATACATAATCTGACCTGGAGTAGGACTAATTGGAACTAGGATGAGATCCATGCCAAGCACACAGTGTGGTGAACTCTTTTTTCTTTGTATATTATATATTCTTAGAAAATTTTTATGTGTTTCTACATTGACATATGTGGTCAAACTGGAAGCAACAACAAAGTAATTCGAATTAATATAATTCTTAGATGACATTTAGGAAACTTTGTATTATGAATAGTTTTGTTCAAAATAAATGAGTCATCTCAAAATAACTTAAAAATAATTTAATTCAAATAAATATATATAGATGGATAGTTGAGAGGATTCAGAAGCAGAATATTATCTAGTTAAGTATTGGGAAAATATCTAATAAAAAATAAACTTCAGAAATTAAAAAAACCTGGTTTTGAGTCTCAGCTTTTCCATTTAATTGTTTTGCTTTCAGCAAGTTATTCAACCTCTGGAAGCTACAGTTTCATCATTTCTAAAGCAGAATTAATAACAATATGCATGTCTTAAGACTGTTGATAAAATTACATGAGAGAGCCTGGTTCATAGTAAAAGCTCAAGAAATAGAAGTTATATTTGTTTTGGAATACCAAACTCCAATCAAGGTGATCAGGATATTGTCCAAGGAGAACAGGATTTTTTTTCCATGTAGTCTCTGATGTTAGAACATAATTAGTGTGAGGAAGTTCCACATGTAACTTTAAAATGGGAACTTCCCACCCCTACCATGATGTGTCCTTTTTTTAAAATTAAAAGAGAATCTGGAACAGATACATACATTTAGAGAAGATAGAGAAATGGGGTCATCGTTGCTGGATAAAATTGACAATTGGGCATGATCGCTTGTATCCTCTTGTTTTTTAAGTAATATCAATCTGCAAAACCAATCTGATTTTGAAAATCAGTACCTATGACCTTAAAATGTCTATTTTTTAAAATTTCTTCATATATGTATCTAATAACAGATATTTCACCTGACAAGTGACAAAAGTAGGTCTTTTTTGACTCATCATGTCCCCAAACTGTCAGGGCAATAGAAGTTTCTGATGCATTCTGAAAGTGTTTTGCCAAGCCATGCCCTCTGTGGCTGTTAAAGTAATGAGTACTTAGAATGGGTTCTTGTGGCATTAAATTGCTCAATGCAATTCTTCAGCATGAAGATTTTGATAGATTTTGTTTATGTAGAAAAAAATTAATGTTCTTTTTGATAATTTTATGCTGTCAGGTAACACTGCTCATATTTTACTGCTGTTTTCTTTTGAAAGTGATGGATATAATATGTTAAGTTGCTTAATTATTTGGATGACTTGATTCCTGAGGTCCGCCGAAACTTTTTTTTTTTTTTTTTGGCTTAAGAATTGTTTGGAAACAGCTTTCATGTAAAATAGAGTAAAATCTTTATAAGAAATATATAAAATATATAATTAAAAGAATTCTAGAAGGATATAGACCAAATTGTATACAATAGATCTGGAGAAGGAAGTTGAATAAAAGAGATAAGGATGGCTGCAAAGATTAAGAAGGAGAATTTTAATTTTCTGTAAATATAATTTTATATTGTGCTTTTGGGTTTTTAAACAATGACCTGGTAGCAACTTTGTAATTGAAAAAATATCTATGTCTTGAGAAACTCATCTGGCTCCTTTTGCACATTCTTCACTTTGTGTTTTAGAATGCAATCTCCCTTTTTCTAGGTCATTGCTGTTCCCAGTCTTGCATATAAAACACACTAAAAGAGATACCTCTCTGACTAGACTATAGAATGACTTTGTCTTTTTCCTCCTTTTCTTAAAGAAAAGATTTGTAAAATGAGAACACTAGAGCACCAGGATTAAATAAATACCAGTAATGATACTAAATTCTCAAAATAGACATTCAGTGGCATCTATTAATCATAGATTATGAGTATTTTGTCTATATATTATCTCCAAATAAACTTGTTTTAATATAGCAAGTTGATTTGGTTTGGTAAATGTTAGAGCAATATAGGTTTCCAGAATAAGCATTTTAGCAATGAGATTGATTGTGCATTCTTGTTTAGTACAGAGAATGACAAATCCAGTCAATGCTTATTTCATTTTTTATGATTTCTATAATAAAACAATACAATAAAGTAGAATATGAATATGCGGAAGCATTCACTACTCTACATAAATAGAATTTTTAATTAAGCAAGAAAACATGATTACTTATTTTATTAATTTAATCTCAGTTTTTGTCATATGTTTTTAAATCAGCTGCTATAAATTCATGTTTGAAATACTGTCACAGTGAAAGCTGTGAAGTGAATATTACTGAATAAACTGAGATGTTATTTCAGAGATATTCTTTAAGAAGAAATCTCATTTATCTTGTTTAAATGGTGGCTCTAGAACATTTGATTTTTTTCATCTGAAGCAGCTTTTTTCCCTTTTAATGACACATAATATCATTGTCATCTCCAGGTGATTTTAATACAACAATTTTTAGCTACAATTTTATAATATTTTTCTTAATAAATTCTAAAGGCATCTATTAATTAGAAAAAAACTATCATCATTCTAATTTTGGAAACAAATCAAATTAATACAGAGGAAAACCAACTAGGATAATTTAAAAAATATTCAGACTTAATTTTTAAGGAAATAATTATTGTTTAATTAAAAAATTACTTTCAAAAAATTTTAAAATATTTATTTAATAATTCAATGAATATTTATCAAGTTATCACTAAGTACAAGCTAATGCAATAGGTATTTCAGGATATTCATTCATTCATTCAAAAATATTTACTGGGACTTACGAGGTGTCAGGTTCTATTCTAAATTCTGGGAATATGTTGATGAATTAAACAGACCATTCAAAACAATTTTTAAGCACCGTTATGTTCCAGATGTTATTTTTGGCACTGGGGTAGAGTAATTAACTAAATAGAAGATATTCCTTGTCCTCATGGAGCTTATATTTTAGCTGATAAAGACAGAAATAGGAAAGATAATTAAGGAAAATATATAATATATTAGACAGTAATCATGCTGTGAGGTAATATAAAGAAAGCAAAGTTGGGAGTATGAAATGTTGGTGATTATGTGTGAACTTTTAAATAGGGTGTCAGGTTAAAACTGAGATCATGATGTTTTAGTAAGCATCTGAAGGAAGCAGGCAGAGCTATTTCTGTGGAATTTCTGATACTTAGGCAAAGAGTATCCTAGGAAAGGCAATAGAAAATGTAAATGCCTTGAGGCAGGATTGTATCTGAAGTGTTCCAGAAATAGCAAGGAGGTCAATGGGGCTTTTGTGGAGAGAGCGAGATGAAGTGGATAAAGTTGAGCTTAGAGGGGCAGAGAAGAATCAATTATCTTGCTAACTGATTGTATATGGCTTTATGGGTCATTGTAAGATTCTGGGTTTTTACATTAAAGGACAAAGAAAGTCACTGGAATTTTTTGAGCAGCATGATGCTATAACTTGACTTATGTTCCAACAGGATCACTTTGTTGTCTTTAAAATATTTGTCAATGTGGCAAGGGAAAAGCAGGGAAACTAGTTGAGAGGTTATCTCAGCGCCTGAATTTATATATGATGTTGGCTTTGTGGTGGTAAAGACATAGACATTTAAGTATATTTTAAAGTTGTGACAATCTTTATACAGAGTGTGAGAGAAAGAAAGGAGTCAAAAATGACCCCCAGGTTTTGGGCTAATTGCATCAGAGTAAGAGTTTCTTATTTAACTAAAATAAGGAAAATTAGAGTAGAGAAAGTTTCTCTCTTCTCTCAAGTCCCATCTTTAGGAGTGATGGTAAGTTTAGGAATTCAGTTTTGTATGTGTTACATTTGAGATGCCTTTGGACATTCAAATAAGGATGTCAGAATATATGGTGAGAAATTCAAGCTCATGAAATAGTTGAATATCCTTAGCATATAGGTGATATTTAATACCATGAGATGGGTTAAGGTCATTTGATGAAGACAAAACTTAGAGTAGATTCAAAAGGGTAGAGTGGGAGAGAAATAGCAGACACCGAGTGTAAACAACTCTCCAAGGAGTTTTATCCTAAAAGGAAGGAGAGAAAGGATGGTAGTTGGAGATGGAAATAAAGTAAAGATATAAAATATAACCATAAAAATGGCTATAAATGATACTTGAGAAGTATTTTTCAGACCTTTTATTATATCATTTTGATTATGGCATCTCTTGCAATTCATATTATAACTGTTAATTTACAAAAAAGTAGGTCACAGTTTGACTGGGATATAGAAAATGAGAGACAATTATTGAAGAGACTTCGAACCTGAGAGACTCACCTACCTGACCAGTGAGAATGACTCAAAGAAATAGCACTGATTGTGATGAATTAATAGAGCTCGGAAAGGGTTGAGTGATTTGCTACACATTTTATAAGAAAATCAACTAGCAAGAGGCCATTGTGTTAAAAAGGAAGTGGTAACAGATAGCAAAGTTACAGTGTGATTTTGACTTAAGTTGAAATTAGTTTAGGTGGAAAATGCTCTTTATGGGATGAAAGTTTTTTCAAAAGGAATTAGACAAAAGGATACGTATGTTATGAATCCTCACTCTTTGTGAAGAAGCATTCTTGAAGGCAGAGATAGGGATCATGAAACAAATATTTTATATGATGGGTTCATTACTATCTGTTATGGATTGGATTGTGTATTCCAAAAAGAAATGAAATTCTAACCCAACCTCCCCATCTCGGAATGTGACTTATTTGGAAATAAGGTTGTTGCAGATGTAATTAATTAAGATGGAGTCACAGTGGAGTAGGGTGGACCCTAAACTCAATATAACCATTGTCTTTATAAGAGGAAAAGAGACACAGATACACAGACACACAGTGAGAGAATGTCATGTGACAAAGGAGGAAGAGATTGAGGCTGCCTCCTCAATCTCTTGTAGCTGCAAGTCAGAGAACACCCAGGACTACCAGCACCCACCAGAATCTAGGAAGAGGCAAGGAAGGATTCTCCCTTACAGGTTTCAGAAGAAGCATGGCTCCACTGACACCTTGATTTTGGAACTTCTAACCTCCAGAATTATGAGACAGTCAATTTCTGTTGTTTTAAACCACCTGGTTGGTGGTGCTTTGTTACAGTAAACTTAGGAAATGAATATACTGTCTATCCTCAAATATAGGAAACATAACTTTAAAAATTTGGCCTAGAGTTTGGGTTCTGAAAAACAAAAAACAACAAAACCCAAAAATGTAACAATAGGGCTGCCATGAATGAGTCCTACAGAAAGTGAAGAACCCTCTGGTACTATTACATTATTAAACACAATTTTTTGGCGTCATCTATGTGACATTTTACCTATATCACTCCAAATCTCCAAAGTAGCCTATCTGTAATGTAGATATCACAGCCCTCGCTTTAGATGAAGAGTCAGAAGCTTAAAAGAGTTAGAATAGTGAGTGAGAGAATTCTGTCAGATCTGAGTACGTTCTGACTCTTAAATGCCTCTCTTCCATTAAGCTACAGAAGAAAATAAAATGTGGGAAAGTTACCAAAGATGAAAAAACATATGTAGCTTTCTGTGTGTTTGTGATTTCCTAACACTTTATTTTTTAAGAACTTTTGCTTTATGTTTTATATATTTAAAGATAAAGAGATTCGACCAATAGAGCGGTCATGCAAGCACTCCATTGTGTATGGCTTGTATGAACAAATATCAATATGAAAAGAAGTCACTATCTGACTCTAAAAATTAAAATAAAAAAGCAGATACCATAATTTCTAGCAAGATTATTTAAAGGAATAAAAGTAATTTGCCCCCACCTCAAACAAGCAAAGAAAGAAAACAAAAACCTGATAGAGTTCTTTGCTAAAATGTATCACCTCAGGTAAGAAAAATGTAAAATGTGTCAAAATCAGAATAAATGAACATAAACAATGAAAACTGAGTAAGCTAACTATGATTTTTAACAAGCTTATTAGGTAGAAAACCTGGAAATAAACATGCCCTAAAACAGAAAGGAGCAATAATAGATACTATGACTTTTTCTTACTAAGTCAGAGGGTTATATTTTGAAGAAAATGGGAAAAAAATTAGAAGTAATTAGGGAGAAAATGTTCTGTTAAAAGACAAGTGGGAAAACTCAGAGAAAGTAATTTTGGCTATATACCAGTTCCCTACATCTATATACATGTTTTAACATTTAGGTTATTGATGTTTTGCATTATCTTATGTATCTTACATGTACCAATGCTTAGTAAAGGGAAAATATTAAAAAACCAAAACAAAACAATCAGATAACAGGCTCCAGCTTTAATGGATGTTTCCTACTGTCCAGTTCTTCAAGATGGCCTGTTTGTACTGACCTCATATAGCTAAGTTCTTGACCATAAATAACCCTAGCTGAATTTCATTCTGTCTTGTCCAAGGAGAGCATCTTTATCTTTTTGTTAGGCTGGGGAAAGGTCAAATGCGAGGCAGCTGGAGAGAGAGATGGTTAATTTTTCTTGACTCTAGTCCTCTTCATCTCTAGCTACTTCTTTTCTTGCAGCTTTGCTGTCTTATTCCAAAGCAAACTGCTCATTGAGGTAACTGACTTTTTCAGGAACGTATTACAGTCGTATCCAAAAGCCTATTTATGTTGAGAAATGGAAAGAATGGGCTTCTCGCATCTATCCCATAATATATTTTTCTATGAGCCCAAGATAAAACTGCCATTTCCTGTTATTATATTAGCAAAATCATGTGTAATAATTTGATACATTATTGTGAAACAACATAGTCATTGGGAGAATAAACTTAGGTACCTGACAGTAAGTGATCAATAAATGTAAGCTATTATTATTATTGTTATTATTATTATTACTATCAGCAGCAGTATTAACATAATCAGCAGCATTATTTATTAATATAATAAAAGTAAAGTGAGATTCTAGATGAGTTTGTCTACAATTGGTATACATGAAGGGTGGCTAGTTTTACATAGGTGAAGTAGTCTGAATGATTTCAGGGCTGCTTAAAAAAACTCCCTCTATTTCACCTCAATTCATACACGTCTTTCTCATAGAGAGCTCCCAGTGACTAAATGAGAAAGAGTTTAAAATATGTACATAACTTTACAGAAAGAGTAATGAAACTAAAAGTAAATTATAATATAGATCAACTTATCAAGTAATTTTCCATAGTAGCAGCAAGAACATGGTAAAATTCAAGAGCAGTGGGATTTCCAGGATAGTAAAGCAGGATCTGTAATAAAATTATAATAGAAGGCAAAAAAAAAAAAAAGTGAGAATTGCCAAAGATGAAAACTGTTAAAGTTAGAGTGAGTTTTATTCAATTGCTGAAAATAGTGAAGGTACAGTTGTTTTCATTCCTATTCTTCCCTTGATGCAACCATAGCTTCAGAAAAGTTTGGGCAGGAGATCAGTGGCAGAATTTGATTTATAAGAAATTTCCTCAGAATGCTGCAGGAGGCAATGTCTAAATTAAAGTGTCTTACACAGAAAGAATGAAACAAATGGATGCATGCATTCGAATCTTCCATAATGGGAACGAGGCTGGTGAAAAGAAATGGCTGCCTGATTAGATTTTTGAGTAATAAAAATGCAATAGAAAATGTACATAAAAAGAAAGAACTTGAAAAGTTTAGGCTTATAAAGAAAATGTTCTCAGTAAAAAGTCACTAAATTGTAAAATCATTTGCAAACTGAAATAAAAGATGAGATTGGAAATTTAGCAAGGGGTATATTAAATACTAAAATATTAAAACTTGCATTGAATTGTTGATTTTAGTGACTTTTACCAGCACCAAATTTATGTCAGGCTGTAAGCAATGTGGTAAATCAAGATTATATAGACAATAAATGTGAACATTTTGAGAAAGTACTCCCATCACACAGACGTTTTTCAGTTAATGAACCATGGAAATTCCTTTTTTGGCACAGGTACAAAATTATTCAGATTGACTATGTATTCACATTCACTACATAATAAGCAATCAGGAGATAATTAACAGTCCTTGAATTCATTTTAAACTTTATAGACTCAGTCAAAGTGACAGCTATTTCACTTTGCAGGGTTGTGGCCTTTAGAAAAGTAACTGTAAATGATATAATATATAATCAAACTAGAGTCATTCTGATCGAATCAAGAATAAGTATGGTGAATATACAGACAAAAGTAGGGGTGATTCTGTATTAGAACACCAGGCTATGGCAAAGTCAAATAATGGACTCATCAACCCCCTCAAAAAAGAAGGTTTTTAGGGTCATCGTAGAGTTAGCTGACTCCAAATTTATCTTTCCATCAACTTATACAGTGTCTGATATTTCTACCATTAAATTCCCATTTTTGAGTTGACATCATGTCCAGAAGACATAATTTGTTTATCTAGAGGTTAGGTAGCTAAATGGGGTAATAAACATCAATATATTTGCTTCCGTTAGTTATCAGATAAGTTTTCTGTCACCTAGTACAGGAGAGAGCCAGGGAAGAAAGGGGTACACTGTATGAAATATCTGGAATAAGAACCTGTGTGTGGAGAACTAATCCACATAGATTACCAAACAGGGCAAGAGTGCCCTGGTTCTTGTTTGAGAGGAAGGCTCTAAACGTTTAGGGATGAAATACCAAATTGGGGCGAAGGGGGTGGGGCCTGATGCAAATTCCGTGGAAATCATCACTAATGTCAATTTTGCTTAAACATGGTTCTTTTATAACATTTCCAAGAGAGATTTTACTAATATAATTAAACTTGGTTCAAAAATTGTTGAAATCTTTTCATATTACCTTAGGGACTCTGAAAACAAAGTAATATAGCTTGCTGAATCTAGTATCAAAGCACAAAAAGTGAGACCCAAGCTCATAAGCCCAGAATTAAATCATTGTAGTTCTTATTTGTGTGGAAAAAAGAAAACTTGATGATTATCTCAGTCCATACCCAAAAGTTAATTCAAGATTGGTCATAGACCTAAATGTAAAACCCCAAACCATGATACATTAAAACTTTTGGTAGTAGCAATTCCTTGGACAGAACACTAAAATAAGTAACTATAAGAAAGAGATAAGATGAATTTCATGGAAACTAAATGTGCTCATCAAAAATAACAATGAAGAAAATAGATAAAGCACAGATTGGGCAAGATATTTACAGTATATATCTGTAAAGGAACATATAAGGTCATCGACAAAAGTACCAACAATCTAATAAAAAGATAGTAATATAGATACACAAAACAAAATATGCAAAAGGCAAATAAACACATGACAAGATGCTTAACATTATCGGTTATCAAGAAAATTCAAAATACAAACACAATGAGATATTGTTCCATACCCATTAGGATGGCTACAATAAAACTGATAACAATAAATATTGGCAAGGATATATGGCAGTTGAAGCTCTCATACATTGCTGGTAGAGATATAAAATGGTCTAACAATTTTAGAGAATTGTTTGGTAGTTTACTATAAAGTTAAATATATATTACCTTAAGACCCAGCAGTTTTACTTCTAGGTATTTAATAAAGAGAAATGAAAACATAAATAAACAAAAGAAAAAAACTCGTAAAAGAATATTCATAGCAACTTTATTTATAATAATCCAAAACTATCAACAACTCAAATACCAATTAACATGTGAGAGGATAAAAAATTGTGGTATAATCATATAATGAAATATTACATAGCAATGAAAAAGCACTAATTACTGCATGCAGCAACATGAATAAATCTCAAAAATCATTATATAAGGCAAAGGTTTCTAGGCACAGAAGAACACATACTATATGATTCAGCTTACACAATGTCCAAAATCAGGCAAGAGTATGATAATAGAAATCAGAAAGTGGTCGTCTAAGTGTTAGGGAAGGAGGAAGAAGAAATTGATTGGAATGGAGCTTGAAGAAACTTCCTGGGGTGATAGAACTGCTCTACATCTTGCTTTGGATGTTGGTTTCATGGATGTATAGAATTATCAAAATTTTAAAATCTGTGCATTTTTTTGCACATTAATTATATAGCAATAAAAGATAATTGTCAAATGGATTCTTGTATGTTGAATTCTTATTACTAGGCACTGTGCTAGTGTCTTCATAAGTAGTAGCTATAAATAAATCTATCCTTATGGGATAGGCTTTTTTCTTTTTTGTTTTAACATATGAGGAAATTGAAACCGCTTGGGTTAATTTCATGAAACTTAAATGGCTAGTAAACTACAAAGATGATAGTTAAGTCATAGTTTGATGCCCAAACCCATGCTCTTTCCAAACTAACACATTTTCATAATTAATGCTTCTTAAATTCCCTAATGACAAAAATAAACAGACTGAAAAATTTATAGATGCAGCTGAAATAGATGGAGCTATGGAGAAAACAGCTCGAAAACTGTGACCTGATATCTAAATTTTGTTTGTAAGAACTTATATGTTACAGAAAGAAGCACAAAAGGATTCGGAGCATAACACTAAACTCACACAATGCCTATTATTTAAATAATTTCAATGCAAACTATTTTAAGAAGCTAAGTTATTCAGTGCATGCACCTGTTAGAATAAAGCACTTTATAATCTTTTCTTTCGATAGAATTACAATTGTCAAAAATGTTTAGACAAAAAAATGGTATTCTTTTTTATTCTCTTGTTCCCTGCTAAAATATCACTCTAGTGACTAGGAGAAAGCAACTATAGAAACATGGAGAACAAATAAGACTTTTAAAAGAACAACCTAAATAATACTGGAGTCGATGATATTTCTAGAGACGCTCTCGAAGTTATCTTTCTGTAAATGAATTTCTCTTGCTCTTCATCATAGTACTTAACTTTTTCTATTAGAGATTAATTTCTTTTAATTTCTTGATGGTATTTTGCTTCTTACGAATATCTTATTGAAATACAAATACCTCTTAGAATAGGTAAATCGATAAGATTATCAATAAAAACATGTTTGTGGGTAAGGAAGTTAAAAATAGAAGGCAAGTAGGGAACCACATTACAATATATAAATGTATAAAAGTAACATATACACAATGTTACATGTCAAAATTATCAAATAATAAAAAGAAAATAGAAGGCAAGTATGCTTGTCAGGATAGAATAGACTATGCTGTGATAGCATATAAATTCTGAAAACTCAATGGTTTTACACAGCAAGGTTTATTTTTCACTCACAGGATGTCCAATGTAGGTCAAGTGACCCTTTTGTTTTGTAGGTCAAGAAACATCTTTTGTTTATGTGTTAACGTGAGGCACCTGGTTGCTTGCCTCTTATTGTTTTGCTTTCTCAAAAGGTGCCATCCATGGTCTCTGCCAAAGGACACAGTGTGTGTCACCTCCACTCACTTCTTATTGATTACAACTCAGTCTTACTGTCCACCTTACTACAAAAAAAAAACCCAAAAAACAAACAAACAAACGAACAAACAAACAAACAAAAAAAAACAAAAAAGCAAAGAAATACCTACCTGTGTGCTCAGGCACAGAAAACTATGTAATGATTGCACATAACACTGTCTGTTCCATAGCAGAGTTATCATTAGTGATGAGAGAAATTTTAAAAAAGAGGTTAGCTACTTACTACTGTTAATTTAGTCAATTTCAGGAAACATCTAAGATGGCCCACCTTGTATAAAAATGTGAATTTACAAACCACAGCTACCTGATCTCACAAATATATATTCTCCTTGTGTGAACTCTGTTACTCTCACAGATATTGACTGCCCTTTTGATTGCTTCATCTAGTTAACTCCCAAAACTTATCCTCAAGAAAGATCTGAGGTGTTCCTTTCTTCTAAGGCATAAAGTATGTCACCGTTGGGAACGTGACCAAACATAGTTCTTTATCTTCTTCGCATCTCTAAGACTTCACAGCTAAGAGTATGTGCCATCTATTCCCTCAAGTAACATGGACTCAGGAGAATGCCACTTATTTTAAGTGTGTAGAAGAAAAAAGAAAAGATTTGCCGATTTAGTATGTTTTATAAATCTCATACTCACATCAGCTCCTTTGGAACATGGAGATGGACTTCCAGGAGAGAGAGAGAGAGATGTAAAGAGACGACCAAGAGGAATTGCTGTGAATAAATTAGTCATGACGTTCATTTTATTTAAGAAAATAAATAGGAAAGAGATTTCCCAAGTCTTTTCATCATGATTTACAATTATGAGTAAATGCACTACTGAGAAGTTAAGAGATAGAAAATAAATTGTTTTGTTTGAAAATCATCTTTGTAGGTATCATTTTATCACCGAGAGAAAGATTTAGCAAATACTTCTGTTTATATTTGAAATTTCCGTTCATCAAGGTAAGCAGACTAAAAAAATAAAATCTTTATAGAAACCTATTTCAAAAGACTTTCACAGAAAATACTGTTTCACATCAGCTTATGTAATAAAAATTGGTCGTCATCAACTTGATTCAGTAAGATGTTTGCAATAATTACCTCCAACAATGTGACAAACACAGTGTTTAACAAATATTTCATAAATATAACAAAGACGATTGTTATGATATTTCTTGGCAATTTGATAGGTATAGTAAAATTCTAGATGATTCCTGTTACTGTAGAAATTAAATGGCAGGTGATAAATAATTTTTACAAAATATTGGCATCAATATTAGCCTCAGAGTATAAGCCATGTTGAACATATTATAATTAGAACAATGATTCTTTCTAAAGTCATTGCTTACCAGGTATGAAGTTTAAATAAATAATGGATTACTGGAAAAAATAATGGATTTATTGAGGGTTAGAGAAATGGCCCCAAAATAAAAAGGCAAAGTTGGTATCTGTTATGAATGGAAACCAAAGCAAACAGCAAAAACCAGCACCACAATGACAGTGACATTCGACTTCCAATTTCTCATAATCATATGCATTTGATTGCCGTGTGTTGGATAGAAACAGTCTTTTATACCATATCAATTAGATGAAAAATTCTGTTCACATCGAGTATTTCTTTCAGGACACATTATTTTGATGACTTCGATCCCCTTTCTCTTTCTTTTTGTTTTGGTGACCATGATGCAATAGTCCGTAAGAACAGGGAGATGATGAGGCTGAATAGAGTAGCTGTGTGATTGACCATCACGTGGTCAGAATCCAGAGGACAGAATCAGCTAACTGGGGTGATGATCAGCACACGGATAACTGCTGATTGGTGAACATTGCCTCTTCTCAGCGACAACACAACGTGACATGTCCTCCAACCAGGGCATCTGAAATAGGAGATTGTGGAATGAACTTGACTTGAAGTGAGGGTGCTTTCTAGAAGGAAAGAGAAAATTAGAAAGGAAAAATTCTTGATTATAAGGACTGTGATTAGGACCACGATAATCACAGTTCAATCTGAAGCATAAAAGGCTTTTCGTTTTTCTTTTTTTTTTAGTCGGACATCGGTGAATATGGCAGATGCAGCTTTGACTATCCTCCACAATTACTCTTGTTCAGTCTAAATCTATGTTCTTAGCAATTTAAAGGTGTTGAATAAAATTTAAAATATACATATATTGTAAATGAGAGTATTAATGCATATGTTTTCTAAAGGTTATGAAGAAAATATTGAGGCAATTATATTTTCCAAAATAGTAAAATAAATTTAAAGGTAAGGTAAATGAAGTTTATTTTTTGTTAAGAAGTCAATGCTTCACACACAATTAGAATAAGTTGTTATTTCAGGTCAGCATCTCTTCAGAAATCTTTCTTCCAACTCCATCCTAAGACACACAACTTTCTCCTTATGAATATCATAATTCAATAAATGGAGAAAGTTCTTAACTCTAATTTAAATCAAACATACAAAGATGGTATTTCTTTCTTTTTAAATATTTCTAATTATTCTTTTTTGGCCTGAGCTGTCATATGTGGAGAGTAAGGGTGAGTAAAGGGCTTAAATTTGAGAGTCAGTTAAAGGAGAGAGTAGAATCAGAAAAAGTAAAATTTGCATCTTAAAATTTTTTTCTAAGTATATAATCTTTTATATTGTTTTGTTAATACAAAGAAGTGATTCCATAAAAGCCCATTTAAATGTTTTAATGCAAAATATAATTTCTGGAACTGGACAAATTCTAATTTATGTTGGGAATAAATTCATAATGTAAGGGAGTAAGCTCCTCCTAGAGGTTAGAATAATTTTTGGTTTGAAGAGATTTTAAGGTAGAGTTTGATATGTCTTCAGTGTCATTTTTTTAAAACTTAAGAAGTAGAATTTTCTGGAATTGATAACAGAGGAGCAGCTTGTATATAAACTAAGTTATGACTATTTCTAAATTATTTTCTAAATATTATTTATAAATGAAAATCATAAATGAGAAGATGGTCTTTATTTTATCGGCTTAATTTTTCTGATATACCAAATTTTTTAATGATAAGAAACCATTCTACCTTTAAATTGTTCATTCCTCTAATAAAATTTATTGAGCATTGATATGCTGAACTATATACTAAACACCAGAATCAATCTATATGGCAGTGAATCAAAATTCTCCATTTTTGTAATTAAAAAAATCAATGAAGCCAAAGTAAACATGTTGAATTTTGCCAAAACACTTGGCTTTTTGATAATGCTCATTTAATTTCTAGAGCCTAAAAGTGAAATATTTTTAACTTAAATAAATGTTGACATGGTTAGTTGAATGAGCTCTTTCAGAGGCTACATTTTAATCTATCTAAGTTATTCCGAATTTAAGTTAAAAACATCGATACTGATATGACAATTAGACTCAAACTTATCCTTGCTTCTTTATGAAACACTCTTGATACTGACAGAGTTTTAAAAAAGCCAGCCAATAATTCTACCTCTGAATATTGAGATAAGACAGTTTGTCCACATAAAAATAAGTCATTTCTTAGATGTTTTTAAAAATTTCCTATTTATTTTAATAGGAGATTAGGTTGTCATATCAAATTGCATAAAGAAGATGAGAGAAAAAAAAAGAGAGTGAGAGGCAAGAGTACAGCATCATTATTTTGAATTCATATGTTTAAAACTATCATAGGGAGAAAAAATAGATTGATTTTATATGTTCACAAAGGTGAGAATAAATTGATAAGTTACCTAGAGGTACATTGAGCCTAACTATAAGGAAGACATTTACATCAAAATTGTCCAAAAGAAAAAAAAAAGGTGAGTTGACTCAGGAGGCTATTATTTCTCTTTCACTGGAAATATTCAGGAACAGAGAAGAATTCTTTTATTTACCCAACAAATACTTATTGCCTGACCCCCACACCATGCATCAGACACTTGTGGGCCCTAGAAGTAAAAGAATAAATAAATGTGGATGAGATATCTACCCTCATGAAACTTTCAGTCTAGTAAAAGAGACAGACACAAATAGAATGGATGCTCCAACTACCCTCGTGATGAACATTGCAGTAATAGAAACAGGTAGGGCTAGAAAAGCATGTGATATAAGGATCTATCTCAGTCTGGAATCTCAGAAAAGGAAGGAACAGTTGAGATCTGAAGGCAAAAAAAGACTTAACTAGGTACAGAGGAAATAACGGAGGAAGGAGCAAGCATGGCCTCTTCAAGAAACTGAAAGAAGCTAATATTGTAATATTGGAACAAGGAGAGTGAGGAGGAGCATGGTGTGAAACAAAAAAGGCAATCAGTGCTGAGATTTTGTATGCCCATATAGACTATATTAAGAATCATTTGGTATTTGTTTTTGACTTTTTTTCCAAGAAACTGGGACACTCATTAAAAGTTTTTTTTTTAAGGGAATGTTATAGTCAGATTTGGGTTTTGAAAAATCACTCTACTGATGCTGAGGTAGGGAATTTATTGGAAAGGAGCGGTAGTGAATATATAAATGGGGAGTGGATATGGCATTCTGAATAATACAATAATCAAGGAAGGAGGTGTCGCCTACTTAGACTACGCTGGTGGCAGTAGAGATGAACAGAAGAAAAATACTTAAGAACTAAATAAATAGGTTCTGGTGTCAGCGAATAATCTATAGTCTTTGGTGTTGGCTCTCAAGGGGCTCATGGTGATTCGGAGGTGTTTGTGATTCAGATAGAGACTCTTAGGTAAAGTTTGAAGGTGGTGATGGGGAGAGATGATCAGGAATTTGGATGTAGACACTTTAGTTTTGAGATTCCTTTAAAAGACCAGAAAAGATATGTAAAGCAGAGATTTGCTTATACTCATCTGAAATCCAGAGGACTAATACAGACCAAAGATAAAACTTGTGAATCAAATGATATAGGTTCTTATAGCAGTGGGAATAAAGATTCAGTCTGTGGAATAAAAAGAGAAGAAGGCTAAGTTATGAGAAGCTTCACTATTTCATGGTGAAAGAGAATAAACTTGCAAAGAAATGTGAAGAGAAGCAGTCAGAGAGATAGAGGAAACCCTATTATTTACCAGAAACCAAGAGAAAAGAGTATTTTAAGTGGCAAGAAGTCAACAAAGTCAAATGTATCTGATGGGTCAAGACTTAATAATGGTCACTGGGTTTAGTAGTGTGTAGTCCATTCATGGCTTTGGGGAGATGGAGAGAAGATTCGTGTATAGATAAATTATTGGATGAGATGAATACTAAGGTTCCTTTCAACTGTAAGCTTCTTCAAGCTTTTGTCATGGAAAGCTTCATTTTAAAATATTTTATAATAAGGTCATTACTTTGCCTGCCTTCTCAAAAATATTTGCTAAATTTGAGACAACATTTACTGGAAAAAATACAGTACAAATTTGTTTAAGAATATTTATAACTTTCAAAGACAGTGGTCAAAGTGAAAATATTTATATCTCTTTTTTTGTTGTTTTAATAAAAATCTCTTCATCTGGGCTGCTTCCTGAACTTCCTCTGAATAGCAATTCGCACAATGTTCAAATTGTAATCTCAAAACTGATTTTAAACTTCTTCATTCTTTTCTTAATCTGGGAAACCAATGGGATATATCATTTCTAATCACTGTGTTAAATTACAGTTCTTCAGAAGTGAGAGATACTTTCCTGGTGATAAATTTATCAAAAGCCAGGAAAACCCTAATAGCTTTTAGGGTGTTTTTCAGAGACTGTTTTCCGTTGCTAACTGGCAGCTGGAGTCTATTCTTAGCTCCGTAACTGATTCGGGGCCTGATTCGAAATATGACTCCCACCAGTTTCTGTGTTATAATTTCCCTGCCTGTAAAATGTGTTACTCTCACAGATCTCTTTGGATATATTAGTGATGATCAGATACAAATTGTTATAACACTACAAAGTCTTTCTTAAAATGTAATTATCTATAATCCTCTTTTCCAGGCTGCATTTCTTTCAGAGTGTCAGATGGTTGGGTTTTACTGGTGTCTCTGTAGCTGGTTCAAACTACTCCCAGAATTTCTGGATCTCCAGCTCAACCAGGTACCTTATAAGTAAATTATTACTCTGTCTTCCCACTAAGCAATACTTTAATATCACAACCTGTTCTGGATTTACGAAAAGCAAGTATGGAGTGGAGTTGCCTTCTACTTCTCCCTCTGTTCCGTTGCTAGTCGTCTTCCTGTGTCTCCTCCCATCAGTAGAACTTTCTGCACATACCGTCAGCAGTTTTTCCTCCCATAGCTTCCAGAGGAGCCTCTTGATAACTGTCTGGCAGTGGCAGCCTTGCTTTTAGTGACTTCTCAAATTAGTAGCCTACTCTCAGAGTCAGCTTCTGTTGGCAGGGAGGTTCAATGACCTTGACTCTCAGGGTCTTCTTACAGTTCTTACCAGTGGGAACTGTTTAAACCTATGACATTTGCTGCTTTTAGCTCCTCTTACTGCCAGTCCGTACAGGATCTCCAGCAACCCTTTCTCTCTTCTTGGTAATTCTTGGCTAAATACTTAACCAGCGAGGTAATTCAGAATCACTCTCAGTTATATCTGGAGGTTATTACAAAAAGGTCCTTCTGAAGCCCTTGAAATGGTTTTGACAGTTACGTTTTCTCAAAAATTCCCCTTCCAAATTACTCATTGAAAATCATCCTAGATGCAGAAGAAAAACGTCTTTGCCTCTTGCTACACAGTCACTCTCTTGATTTTTCTTTCTCTTGTGTTCAACTGTGTCCTCAAATTAATTTAGTCGGGGCAAGTTTTCTTAAATGTTAGTATTCTCTTCAAAGGCATAGTCTGTACACCTGCCAGGCAGTGTTTCAACTCAATGTAGAGAGGATCTAGAAACAATCTCTTCAAGAGCCTCTACTTCACAGATCCTCGACAACTATACATAACATGGCTTATGAATAGATCTGTGTACTCCACAGTACACTACAAGAAAGACAATATATCATGGTAGCTATAAGCATGAGATCTGACATTAGAATAACTTGCATTAAAATCATGTCTCTTCCACTTACTGATCATGTGATTCTAGGCAAGTGACTTTATTTTCCCAGGTCCTAGTATCCTCGTCTGTTAAATAAGGATAATAATATCTATCTCATATAGATGCTATGGATCCCTTACTCATATTAATATCTATAGATAAAATTTAATGTTGTACATTTTTCTATACTCTTCTCAGATGTATAGAGAAAAAAATATATATATATTTTTCTTTTCTAAAACTGTTCTGGTCTTCCTCAAGAGCCAAAAAAGGAACATAATAAACTAGCCTGGTAACTTCAGTTCTATGCAACTTAAACAGTCCCATTAGATAATGCTTGGCCTCCTTAGATAAAAATAATCAGTCTCTCAGATTTCCATTTTCCTTTCCCTATAGCCCTCCAAGATGGCATTAGATAAATGAAGGGTAGGTAAAATTAACTGTCCTCATTGCAGCAGGAAAGAAAGGGTCTAGAGATTCATGTGATATCCTTGTACTTTTCTCTGGTCTCCATGGTGATGACTTTCTGTACCCTGCTTGCTCTGCTGGCATCCCAGCTCAGGTCCAGGCAATGACTTGTCCTTCTCTTGGTTTTGTTATGTCCCTATGGAGCAACTCAGTGATTCAGCCTTCTGTTGGATTCTACTGACACTCTGGACACATCCCCCAACTCTCAAATTACTTCTATGTTTAAATCAAGAAAAGTGTTATCAGCAGCTGCATTTCTTCCTTTTCTCTATTATCTCTCAAGATCAGAAAGCACAGGCTTCTCTTGAACACCCTCTAAATCCTGTCTTCCTTATCCACAGCTTTATCCTCATGGCTAAAATTTAATGGTGGTTTGGATATAGATATAAAAGTGAGATTACTTACTGATAAAGGAGCCCAAATTTGGATGTAGTTAAAAATACCATGCCTGTATTTACCTTTCACTCTTTTCCTGATAGATTTGTATCCTCTTCCCATTTTTTATATCAAATTTCTAAGAAAGTAGATGCTAGGTCTCTGCATCAAATTTATTTCTCTATTCATCCTCATGTTCTGGATATGACAAGGCAAGTCCTGTTTGCTGCCCTGGGAGGCCCTTGTTCCCTTCCAGCCCTGGAACCATTCCTCTTACAGCTGCTCAACTGCAGAGCTTGCAAGAAATTTACGTGGATCAGGCATCACCAATAGAGAAGGTGAGTGGTATCTCTACCCAAAAGCAGCGGGAACTGTAGTCTGGCTCTTAGCTCCTGCCAGGCCCTCCTCCCCGCTCAAGCTCTGGATTGAGAGAGTGAAGTCGGTGATCTGAGCTGGCTACCTCAAGACCACATGGTTCTAGTCTTGGTTTTAGAAAATTGGGTTTTCTTTTCGGCTTGGCTAAGAAGTCTCTTTAAATTTTTACTGGTATTAATTTTATGCCCCAATTTTTCACTGGTAGGATTTGCCTTCTTTCTCTTGAGTCAAAGAAGAGAGCTTAAAGTTCATTTTCATTGCCCTACCTTTTCTTCCTTCAGCAGTCTATCCTATATCTACTTGAGCATTACATTATTTTTTTAGCAGAGCTACTATCCTGATCTTAAGATGACTAACTATAGATTTGAAATAAGTCCAAAGTGCAGATTTTTGTTGCATACAGATTCACCGCCCGCCGCCCCACCCCCTGCCCCCCCAAGGAAGAACCCTGAAGGTACCCAGTGTGAAATCCTTGCCTTCTCCCAAGGACTGACTTTTTTCTTCCCTATTTGCCCTTGTTGTTGTTGTTGTTGTTTTCCTTTTGTTTAGATGTACGTACTTGGGATCGGAAGTCAAACACTGTTGTTAGTACTTGGAGGAATGAGTACCTCATCTGGCTTCCTAGTGAAAATTCACTCAGCTCTAGGATGGAATTTCAAAAGCCACCTTCTATAGGAATACACCATTTATTTCTTTTGCAAAAGTCCAAGACTCTCCCTGCTAGAGAAGATTAACAGAGCTTCTAAAAATATTGGGAGAATTCTCATTAGTACATGTAATGAACCAGTCAGCTTGTCGTATTCCTAGCATATGCCTGATAAGACATCAGAAACGTTGCAATTTTTTTTTTCTCCTTCTTTCTCAGTGTTTGGGCAGGAATGCCATGGGTTCCACGTTGGTTGGGTCAAAGAGGTAAGGTCTAGAGGAACCTCCTCATTGCACAGTTAATCTTAGACCAAATAGTGACCGTTAGACCAAATTTGTAAGAAGATCACATTATATCTTATTCTATATTTGAGGGCCCAGTAAAGTACGGCTCTGATAGCCAAACATACCCTGGTTTGTAGAACAACTCTTAGAAGATACAAATTCAGGACAGACATCCAACTTTCACTCCAATCCCCATCTCCATCTCAAGAGACAAGGAGATAATCAGATGAAACATGTGGCTGAGCATGAAACTACTCTTTAGGAATACACAAGTTCATTGCTGGGGGTGGGAGGTTTTGCAAGACAATATCTTGACTTATTAATCTATGTGACTTCTCTGTCCACTACCTAGTCAGAACTACCCACAGTGACCCAGGAACAAATAACAACAAAACACATAATAAGCTAAATTTGAAATAAAAGAATAAAGAGCAAGAAATACTCTATGCTGAGTTTTTTTCTTCTTCTAAAACAGGACTTTTCATTTGCATTTGAGCAAAGTTATAGGTCGCTGGGAAAAGAAGTCTCCTTAGATCTCCTTAGCTGTTTCATTACTGAGATATCGACCTGCCAGCTATTTCTGCCTGTATGTCACCTGGGGTGGCCTAGCAGTAGGACAGTTACCTGAGCCCTAGATACTGTCAAGCCCGGGATACCCTTAAGTCACCTCCATGGACGTGAGTAGCCTTAATACCCAATAGGCTGTTATATCCTGTGACATCTGACTGACAGTGAAAACCAACTCTTTTTATGTAGATGCTTATTATTTTGTCGACATTGTCATTATAAACAAATAACTGGTTACCTTAGATGATGCCCAATGTACACTTTAGAAAGGAATCCAAAATAACTAATTCAGTGATAAATTCTTAAATATTCATGTTTTTAAAAATCATTTCAACATAAATAAGTGATAATGAAAACATGACCAAGTGCTTGACAACAAATAACCATGAAGGATGATTGTTACTGTTACTATTATTTGATATTACAATAAGAGATAGTTGTTTTGATATTTTAAAGATCCAGATTATTTGATATTTAAATGGATGCAAAAATGCCAGTTTCCCCCCTATTCTTCCTCCAAATAATATGAGATGTTGATGTACTGATATCAAATAAGAAAATTATATAACCACACACAGAGATTTTGATTTTGATTTTAGGCCCGTGGCACACTAGATCAAAATAAAGATTTTTATAGAAACAAATCTATTTAGCTCAGTTGGTGAGGGATGCAAAGGAATCAATGTGGAGATCATGTGACTCTAAGCTAGTATGGTTTGGGAAATATTTAGGTCAAAAGCAGCTAAAGCATGTATGCGATGGTTTAAATACACCCACAGCCTAGTTGTGGGGGAGAGAGCCTTTATGTAAGCAAAGTGAAACCCATTTTCTGAGGATGTTTCTGTACAAAAACACATATGCAGTAGCACCAAGTCAGCACGCTGGCCTCTCAGTGCAGGCTGGCAGGTAGCCAAGTCCTAGCCTGCTGAGAGAGAAAATTGAAAGAAAAAAAACAAAGTAGCTGCACAAAGTGAAGTCTAATGGTGAATGTGGAGATTTTCTAGGCAAGCTAGTGGAAAGAAAGGTCAAGGTTCTGCTTGTGTGGCACCTTCAGAGCCAGACCCACTGCTGGGATGTCCTAGTTTCACAAAAGGCCGGGTCCTCCTTGTGGGGAAAAATACACACATACATGAGCTATTTCAGAGCGTGAGCACTGAAGCGTGCTGTTAGGAAACAGATATTCTCCAGCAGACACTGTTTTGTTTTTAGCAATTGTCAATTGTAGGATATCATGATTTCAAAGTCTATAAGCTGACCTCGAGGCTAAGATCAATGACTCTCCAAAATTAAAAAAGTCAATGGGAGTGCTTTATTACAAGAAGGTACAGGAAGAAAGTGACATCATAGCAGAAAGATTTTCTGGATAAGAGCGCAAAGAGATACTCAGTCTTCTGGCCAAGAGGCTCCAGTACCCCACTCTTAGCCAAATATCTGCCGTGCATGATAGTTGGTCAAAGGGCTCTCGGCTGAAGAATGTAGAAGTCTATTTTTCTTGAAGACTCTTCTCACCTCACCAACTCATGATGGCCTGTCTCTTTGATAATTCCAATTTGAAAGTTTATTCAACAGATAATTATTGAATTTTGGACACCTCATTAGCATTTCTTGGCTCTTAGCATACGTTATATAGCTGATTGTCACGTTTCTGACCATATCTCATCTAGGGCCACCAAGTTGCAAAGTTCAAGGTGACACCAGTCATGTTCCATGTAAATGACCTCTCTTGGGTTGGTGCTATGCAGAGGCTTTATTCTTTTAACAGAGAGGACTAGGAGTTCTTTGAGGGCAGAACCAATGTGTGTTGTTTCTTGAACTTATCTCTAGGGTTTAATAAAAGATGCTGCACATAGTAGTTGTTCAGTTAATGAAAGCATATTATTATGACAATGATGATTACGGTGAATTTATCTCCTCTGAGGAAAAAATTAAATATATGCTTAGGTGGTCTAAGCTGTTTGGTTCCTGAACAGTAAGTTCTCTTTCATGACCACCTTATTTTTATTCTGCATCTTGAGCATGTAAACTGTTATTAGATTTTGGGGAGATTTCATTGCAGTATTTACTTTTATCAAGGAAAAGAATGGAGTTAAAATCAAACACAGGTAAAAATGATGTAACTATAGATTCCTTTGGTTTATTTTAGCCAGAGATAAGAAACATCTTTGTTTTTGCCCAACCATTCAAATTGTTTTTATATTAAATAAAGTAGAAGTATTTAGCTTCTTGCTTATCATGCACACAATTACAGTTCTTTATTTATGCTTTAGTGCCATCACAATTGCTAAAATTCACTCAAAGGTCTTTCAAAAAACCTGTGCCTTGCTGTTTTATGAGAACACTTGGAAATGATTTAGCCCTTTTTGTCCTGTTTTCTAAGTTAATTTTGTATTCTATGATGATATTTTCAGTTGTCTCATATATATGAGACAGTTTCACAGCTCATATTTGGAGACTACATATAGCTTTCACACATTAAACTTTACTATTTATTTCATTTCCAGAGATAGTTTCAAACTAGTATAATAGGAAACTACAAGTATAAACCTATGCAAGTAAAAAAATCAACCAAAGACCCAATTTGTAAGTATATATTGCTAGATAAAGTGTTAGACCTTAGACTGGGACATAGAAGATTTAAAACCTTGGCTCTTGTTCTCAAAAGACATATAATCTGCAGACCGATGGAGATAATTGCAAATGGTTGAATACAATATACTGATGTATTTTGCACTTAGAGTTGTTTTAAGCATGCCAGAAGATCCCAGAAGATCAATGTAGAGTGAGTTGAACCTTGAAATGGGACTTTAAAAATGGACTGGAGTCGAATGCTCAAGGATACCTAACTTGGTACCACTCTCTGCTTCATTATTGGAGTAACTAAATAGTTAACAAGCATCAACATCTGTCCAACCCAAGTCCTATACACATGCTTTTTTTTTTACTTGAAACGTTTTTCCTTGGGCCTCTAATTAAGGGTCACTTTTTCCACCTCAGCCCCCTTTCACTCCAGAGTAGTTTAATTCTCCATTATACTTCATTACATCCCTTTTCTTCCTTTGTTGCCTTTATGAAATCTGTAATCAAATACTTGTGTAGTTATATGTAAGGTCCAAAGGGTGAGGATCAGGTATATTTTGTTCATTATCTAACACAGTACCTAACACATACTAAGCATTTGATGTCTTATATGTATGAATAAATGAGCCAAGCATAGTAGATACTGGGGGAATAAAGATGAATAAAGCTTGGTGTCAATCTTGAAGAGAACACAATGTAACAAAGAAGAACAGGTGCATATAAAGCAGTTAAGATTTTGGGGGCCAACTTTCCCAGTTAACTTTTAAAATAAAGAATGTTCAATATGGAGAGAATTTATAGTGTTTCTGACTTGTGAAGATCACTTTGTCCCACAATAGATAATTCAAGCTACCCAATATAAGCCTGAATGGGTACATGAGAAGATATACTTACAGATTTTAAAGAATTATGAGACAAACGCCTTTGATAGAGTAAATGCATTTGAAGCACAATGCCCTTAAAATAAATTACAACCTGAAATGGCACTCTAGGGAGAGTGGAGAGATTCGAAATGCTCCTTGTTCTTTGATTTTTTCCCCTCATTCACATGTAATTATTCCTCTCTTTTGTCTTTGAAATTGTTGTTTTATGCTTCACATTTCAGCTTGTTTATTATATGACAAGATTAATAACTCTCACAAAAAAATAACCAGTAATTATGTGCATTTACTATTTTATGAAGGTAAAGAGATGGCAATTAACAGGTTTTAGAACACTGGAGATTTTATCTTTAGACATATTTTTTCTAATATTAATCACTATATGTAAGTCATTACACTCCTCAGCTGTAGTGGTTATAATTGTGTTGGATGAAAGACATGATAATTCAGAAGTGCATATGTGTATATATAAATATATACACTAAATATAAAAATTGTCCTTAGTGAAGGCTTAAGAGGAATACAACAAATTCAAACAAGGTTAAACATTTTAATACAAAGTAAATTAGGAAAATCAATATTTTCTCTTGCTTTAAAGAAACATAAGAAATGTACCATTCTGCTGGTGAATTTAATAACAGGGGAGGCTATGCATGTGTGGGAGCAGGAGGTATGTGGGAAATCTCTGTAGCGTCTCAATTTTGTTGTGATCCTAAAATTGCTCTCATAAGTATCTTAGAAAAAAGGGAAATAAGAAACTGACTGAATTGTTATAAAAGATTGTAACAGGAAATAAAGACATGCTCAAGGAAGACAATCACACTGGGTAATTTGATTCCATAAAATATTTGGTTATTTCCATTTTATCATACCAGGAATGTCCTTGCCTATTAATGAGCTTGATGGTGGCACCAGTATCACTGGTATAGGAAGCAGAGCTTGTAGAGTAAATACATTCAAAGCACAGTCATCAAATATCCTCCATGTCAGTCTTATGTCTGGGCTTAGGTTCTCATTAAAGAATTTCTTTCTTTGTTTCTTTGTTTCTCTCTCTCTCTCTCTCTCTCTCTCTCTCTCTCTCTCTCTCTCTCAACCCTATCCTCCTCCCCCATTCTTCTTCTATTTTTTTAAGTGAAGATAAATGTCCTTCCTCTTACTTTTAGTTCAAATGTTTAAAAATCACATATGTGGGTATAATGTAATATAATATAAACCATTATACATAATTGAATCATTTAAGGATACATTCACCAATGAGTTAGATAATATCCGACCAATGATGGCTTTTAAAATGTTGAATTAATTTTCTTATGTTACAATAATTCTGGAGGAAGGCAATGGCAACACGGGGTGAGTGTAGCTGTTCAGGGAAGTCATCAAAGAACCACACATCTTCTCTTTCCATGCTCTGCCATGTGGCTTTCATCTTCATGATCCCAAGATGGCTGCTGCACTGCTAAGTAACACATCTGCATTTCAGGGAGGAGGAAGGGGAGAAATAAGGGATTTTCTCCCCATTAAGTTTTTAATAAGAAAGAAAAGCTCTATCCAGGGGCTGTTTTCTACATCTTAGTGTCCAGAGTTGTGTGACAAGGCTACCTCCAACTGCAAGAAAGGTTTAGAATTTCAGAATTTTACTCTTTAGTCTCTTGGAGAAGAAGACAAAAGAGAAGGGGGTTGGAATGGATGTTGATTGAGATAATTCAACAAAATCTATTACAACTCTACCTAAAAAGTTCTACCCTTCCTTAGAGAGATTCTTATAACACAGAACTTAGTAAATGTAGATAGAAGGTAACTGCTCTGGTCACTCTAGCTGTGAAACAAGCTACCCCTTAGTGGCAGAAACAGTAACTTTTTTATATGCTCACAAATTCTGTTGGTCAGTAATTCAGACAGGGCACGGTGGAGATAACCTGTCTCTGCTCCCCAGTGTCTGGGGCCTTAGCTCATATAATGATGCAGACTTTCTTCACAGCGGGTGGGGGGAGAAGAAACCGAAATCATCTGGCGGCTACTTCACTCTCAGGTCAGGCTTCTGGGTTAGGATGACTCGAAGGCTGGGCTCTGCGGGGTGTCAGTCAGAACCCTCCACATGGCCTCTTATGCAGCCTGGGCTCTCTCAGCACGCAAGATAGATTCTGAGAGAGAACATTCCAAGAGCAAGTGTGCCCAGAGCCCCAGGCAGAAGCTATATGGCCTTTTATGACCTAGCCTTGGACGTCACACAGTGACTTCCACAAGCAGTGACCAGCCCTCCCAGATCTATGCGGAAGGAGCAAAAACTCCTATTTACAAAAGCTGCCACAGTAGCAATGACAGGACTAAACGTGGAACACGATTCTTGAAGAATGCCTTTTCTTCAACTTTCTTTTCCGTGTTCCCCATTCCTATTGCACACTAAAAAAAAGACAGTGTTGAATCTATCAGGAGAAAGTCCCTTTCTAGTATTTCCGAAGGATGGGTGAGCTGTTGAACCCACTAAGCATGAGAGAGCACCCAGAGATAAGGTTGTTCCAATGCTAACTTGCTGCAGAGTCTGATGAATGAGCATGGCTGGGACAGTGCTGCAGATACGTAATTAAGCACGGCCACCTCCATGCGAAATGGCTTTCCTATGAAGTGCTGTAGGGGGTTGTCTATGTGTGAATCCTCTGAGTGTAGAAAATTGCTTTTCTATTTTCCACGCAATTTTGAATGTATGACCTATGTTTGCACGGAAGCAGCCAGATCTATAAGGTTAGATCATTGAAAAGACAGTGAAGTGGAACCAAAGAAGGCTCTTTCTCTGAAGTGAAGAGTGGCATGTTGTTATGTTCTTTATAGCGCAGGAAAAATATCACAACAACATTTCTGAGCAAATTAGGTCCATGAAGAACAATTTCAGGCATAAGATGCCATTTCTGTTTTCGAGGCCCTTATCGTAATATTCTTTGCAGGTAAGTGTGGTGGAATGATTTAATCTTGGCTCTGACACTTACAGACTTTGGGACTCTGGGCAAGTTTCTGTAGCTCTCTGTCTGCTTCTTTTTCTCATATTGTGAAATGAAGATTAAAAATGCCCATCTTAAACAGTCACAGTAAGGATTAAATGCATATTCTCCTTGGGGTACTCTTGCCCCCTGAACTGCCCTGACAATGGATAGGCTGCAGGTCCCCAAAGGATGTCAGTTCCTCTTGGAAACCATTTGTGATGTTATCAAAGACCGGCAACTATCTCTGCTATGTGGTCCTAAATTGAGCTCAAGGCTTCCCCTGTCACAGTTCTTAACATTCAACAATTCACAAATTCCAACTGAAAACGATTTTGTGCCACATAATGCACTATGGTCTGGAAATATGGCAATGAATAAAATCGGAGTGGCCTCTGCTCTAGTGTTTTGTATGTTCTGGTAGAGGAAAAATGTCAGTAAACAAGCAAGCAAATAAGAATAAAAATAATTTCGCATAGTGATAAAAGCTATAAGAAACCAAAGAACATGGTAGGATGAGTGACTCTTGAGAAGAGCATATGGGCAGATGAGAAAGTTCCTAGTCCAGGACATCTGAATTCTGAGAAGTAGTCTATGGCCATGCCACTCTGAACACACCTGATCCCGTCTGATCTCGGAAGCTAAGCAGGGTCGGGCCTGGTTAGTACTTGGATGGGAGACCACTTAGAAAGATTGGGTGCTATAGGTGGAAAAACAAACAAACAAACAAACGAACAAATAAATAAAAAATTCTGAGAAGTAGCCAGACATGTGAACGTGGTACCAGGTGCTCTTATGAGCACTCTGTGTATTAACTCACTTATTCTCCAAACAACTTCCCGAGGAAGATACTCTTCTCATTCCCACTTTACAAATGAGGACACCAAGGTGGAAGAGTGAAGTAATTTGCACAAAATTACAGGGCTAGTAAGTGGCAGAGTTTGGAAACAAACCCAGATGACCTGCCTCTAGAAGTTCATGTTCTCAGCCTCTTTGTTATTAATGTCCCTTAAGAAGCATTTGATATTTCATTGATATTTACTTTTTACTTGTATGTTTTTCCTACTAGACCATGAATAAATAGATTGTTTGAACTCAGTCCCAAGAATAACACCCAGTTCTTAGTCCATTCTTAATAAACATTTACCAATTGAGTACGTGAATGCATGCCTGCAATGAGCAAATGTAGATGAAATAAAGGATTTCATTCAGTGCTTAGCATCGGTTAAGTGATTACAATGTTAGTTCTCCCTCCCTCTCTGCCTCCCCGACTGCCTGAGTTAGACTCATATAGCCTGCTGCTGAACTTGAAGTAACTAGAAGATTTATAGGGGAAGGAGGGGTCGCCTTCATAATATAATGCTTCGGAAAAGAAATTAAGAAAACAAAGTCTTTTAATTTGTTAGCAAAAGCTTAAAGAATAACTTTAGTGAGCTCTGAAAAACACACACACACACACATGGAAGCAAGGAACCTGTAAAGTAATAAATTTCCTCCTTCCAACATAAGAAATGGTGGTCCCTGAGCTCAAAGAAAAGCTATATGGAAAATTTCCACACATACACATTTTGGGGGAAAATGTAGGGAGAAATAGAAAGTTAGTTAAATGTCTTTAATAGGCACTTCAAAGTCCTTGATCATTAAATCATTTTCACAGTTTTTTGACTGTTATCAACCCCCAAACCTTTCCAAAACCACTCCTTGAAAGGTTGCAATACATTTGAAAGGCAAATCAGATTTGGAAATTTTGCACGAAAGAGAACTGTATTTTGTACTTTAGAAACATTTTTCAATGTCAGCACTGAGCTGCCTCCTGCCAAAGATGAGCTTGGAAGCAGTGACCTTTGCGGATGACTTGTCTTTGTTAGATTTTTGCCCTACAGGATATTGGAAGCCCGGTCATGGGGACATTTAAGGATACCAGGTGGTTTTGAAATGCTTCGTTAAGTTGGGTGACTTATCTAGGCCTGAATGTAATATTTGAAAAAACAATTCTTCCGTGAAGAAAGTGAACATTTATACAAGATGGATCAGCTACAGTATTCTCAGAAGTACCTACCATGTTCCTGCTGCTGCTGCTGCTGAGTTTGATGAGAAGGATGGAGTTATAGGCCGAATGTTTGTATCCCCCAAAATTCATATGCTGAAATCCTAATTCCTAAGGCAATACTATTAGGAGGTAGGGGCCTTTGGATGGTGATTAGGTCACGAGGGTGGAGTACTCACGAATGGGGTTAGTGCTCTTATAAAAGACTTTCTAGAGAACTCTGTTGATCCTTCTGCTTCATGAACTTAAAACAAAACAAAACAAAAAACCCCAGCCATCTATGAAACAGAAATCCAGTCCTCATCAGACACTGAGTCTGGCGGCTCCTTGATCTTGGACTTTCCAGCTTCCAGAACTGCAAGAAATAAATAATCTGTTGTTTATAAACCACTCGGTCTATGGTACTTTTTATAGAAGCCTGAATGGACTAACACAGATGGTGAGTTTAAGAAAACAGCAAGAGAGCATTCTCTACATTTTTTTTAACCCAGTGCCATATTGAATTTTTTTCTAGGTAAAAGTGTAAAGTGTCACAAACAGAAGTTATCCAGCCTAGGCAACTTCTGTCTTTAATGCTTTATTTATCATTCTAAACAGAATTGTCCCCCAAATACTAAGAATTTGTTGACTGGCTCATGGAAAATGGCATAACCAGTGAAAGACAGTGGCTAACAGAGGATAAAGAGTCTTACAGACATTTTCAAGCTACTTCTTCTACATCCCGTCAGATCAAAGCAGCTATAGAAAATGCCCGAGCTGAAATGGTTCTTCAATACTTCCTGTTGGTGACATAAAAATAAAGTTTTTCAGCTTTTTCAAGTTAATAAATATAACCCTCTTTACGCAGCAAACATACTAGTGAAATGGTTCCGTTGGGAGTTTGACAAAAGAAATGCTACCTACCATCAACACCAAGGATCTAGTCTATTATTAACCCATTTTATAATTCCGAAGTTAGAGAAATGAGCCTACTAAGTTGTAAAATAGCACAAAGGGAGCAAAAGAGACAACAAGAAAGCAATATTTGCTGCTGCCCAACATCTCTTGTCAAAGTGATGACGGCCATGCGTACAAGCAACCAGGAGTACCATGTGGAGGGAGGGCAGCTGGAGCAGAAGGTTCAAAATAAATGCTACAATTAACTAGTGTTACAGTTACCACTGGTGGTCTCAGATTACAATTCTGGTCTTGCATCTAGTAGACATTCAAGAAATTTTAAAGACTGATTGCCTGACCAGTCCGATGTGCTTGAAAGGAAAAAGAAATTGGACTTCTAGTGTGATTATGCTATTAATTTGGAAAAGAACATGTGACAAACAAAATCAACTGATGCAAATGTTAAATGCAGTGACTGGTTAAAAAATCTTGAAGTGTGATCATGTGAACGGGTAGAGCTATGAATTAGCTTTTTTTCTTTGCTCCCATCCCTTAGGTTAGCAAATATACCATCAATGACAGATAGCATTCATAGCCTTCATAATGCAGGTTGAACAGCAGGTGGCAGCAAAGGATACCGTAAGAGAAACTGACTTTCTTTAGTATATATGCGAGAATTCTAGAAAACTCATCTTGATGGCCTGCAGGTAGAGAAGGCACTCAAAGGTGATTTCTTTCTTACCTCTGAGTAAAGTATACGATGCAAAAAAAATGCTATTGGGAAGGCTGATCATGATAGATCTAAGTTTAAATGCTTTTATGTCATTTTAACCACCTTTTGACTAAATGAAAGGATTGAAAAAGCTTACTGAAAATACAAGTATCCCACAGCAAAGCCTAACTAATCCTCTTACAAAAATGGACATTTATACCGAAGAGAGATTTTTATAATAAGACATGACATACCATATTTATTATAAAAATTATCATTCAGACCAGTGTGGAAATATGCCAGTTGGAAGGTGATTTGTTCTTTGGCTCAGAGAAATATTAATAGAAGGATATTAATATCCTTCAAAGAAAGGACATAAGTAAAGAAAACATTAAAACATCATTAGGTATAGATGGGCTTCTTGAGAATGTGACAATGGCATGAGAAAAAAAGCACAGAATCTCTGGATCTTAAAGTATTTAAAAATAGGAATGATGAAAATATTACAAAGAAAAGAATGTGCAAGAAAAAAATGTGACAACTTGTGAATATTTATAACACAGGGGACCTATTTATAAGCAAAAATTAGAGGTATTCCAATGTTAAGACCAGCTTCTAGATTCCCAAGAAAATTAAAGTGATGATCCTAGTAGATCAGTTTTTGCAGAAGAGTACAACTTTACCTGTTTACAGCTCATCTGTGATAGTATCTGTTTTAATTTGTGTCCAATTAGGTGAGTAATGGATGCAGTTGACTGTTTCCCAAGATATTTAAAGTAACTGATAGAAAGAAAGGCCCATACTAGAATGATTTTAAGTTATGGCATCATACCCACTGGGTTTCAAATGCCATTTCAGCCTTAGAATAACTATGCGATGTTGTCCAAATTATGAAATTCACTGAGTCACAGTGTCTTGTAAGATACCCCCTCTTACTAGGCTGTGTGAGTATAAAATAAGACAATGCATCAAAATGCTTACCTCATGGAAATTACTTCTTAATAATTTTACTTCTTTTGTCTCTTCGGGAAAATTCCCAAAGATATTGAGGTATTTTGAGGGATGACTCTAAAATATCTCTCTCTCATCAACAGAACAGCCTTGGTGTTAAAAATTTCTAATTGTGATGTTCTGCCTTTTAGGTGGAGCAAAATCCCTGCAGGATTAAGATAGTATGACCAAGGGTCCATGCTAACTGTAGAGCAGAGCAGATGAAGTGAAGATGGCCTGGCGCATCTCCTGGCTGGCCACAGCTCTCTAGCCACATAGTCTTTCTAGCCACAAAGACTATCTAGTTAACCTCGTTTCAATTCAATTTCCTATTCCTGCGAGAAAGACACTTTATTTATCCCTTTCCAGTCAGTTGTGGGGAGGTGGATACTAGGGGTAATTGGTGTCAGATTGGGTTCAGAGTGAAATGCTGCTGCCTAGATCCAGGTCTATGGCTGGAGGCAGGGTTCTCAAAGTGTCACGAAGTGAATCATCACTCTGAAATGCGTGGACCACTACCACTACTGATGCTACATACACATTCATACACAGTTGCTCACATTCTCTTCTTTATATCTCTTATGTTATCATATAACTGCCATAAAATAAAAGCATATTATATATGGATACTTGTTATTTTGCTTAAACATTACAGATGAGATTTTTTTTTAAGTAACCAAGGAAAATAACATTTTTAAAACCAAGTTGCCAAGGATACTGTGAAAATCTTAGATATCAGCAAAACTTCAGAGCAAGTTCCTTGATCAAACTGGTACTTATTTACTAAGAAAAATTTCACAAGGCCGGGAAGCAGTTCTGAAGTTGCTGTCACGAATGAAGTATGGGGTGTGAACAATTTCAGTGCTGTGTCTTTGAAACGCTTGTTCTTATGGCAACCTTAAAAAATATCTCTTACGATGAAAAGTACCTGTTGATATTTTATTTTACTACTTAAAAGACCTTAACACTACGAATGTTAATGTAACCATAGATCGTCTAAATACAATGTTATGTTATATATCTTGGTGAGAATGGATCAAGTGTAAACAGCCATTCTGTTGCTGTTTACAGTTTTTTTTGTTTGTTTTGACATACTTGATCTTTAATTGCTTCCTCCGAGCACATCCTTCTGCTATTACTAATATTTGCCAGCCTACTCTGCTAAAATTTCTCCATCAGTTTCTCCAACTGATCTGATTCTTGAGAACTGAAAGCCAGAAAAAGTTTCAAAGATTTTATGTAGAGGAGTCTCAAAGGGCAATCACAAATCTCTGCTCACCATTTAGCCAGATGCTAAAAATTCAGCTTTTTATTCTCTTCTTTATATCAACTCATTCCTGCATAGTAGGATTAGGGATTAGGTTGGGTGAATGGGGGTAATAATAAATTCTCTAATAGTATTTTAGTGTGTTAGTGGCATATTTCATATATGTATGAAATATTGTATGAAATATTTTTTGAATACCATGCAAAATTTTCTAGCTATGCTGTGATTACAGAAAAGATCATATTTCAAAAATCTGGATTTATAATAATTATCCTTTAAGAGAATGAATAGAACAAGTAATGACACATATATCTGCAACTTTTTCAGTGACATTATCCTGTGATTTTTTTTCCAGCTGTGTTTTAGATTTATAAATCCACTAAGTCTAGAAAGTGCCTTAAAATTATCCAATGGGATTACTCCATTTATTGAAGAGGAAATTGAGACACTGCTTGATGAAAAGACCGGCCCAAAGCGAGAAAGCAACTTACTGCAGTATGGAAACTATAATACAGTCTCTAGCTTTGAACCAACTACTATTTCTAACCCTTCTCACAATTATAATTTTATATTAATATTATTTTCATTATTATTGACGCTCTCATTTCATGTTTACCCCCAGTAAATGAAAGTAAACAAAGACCTAGTCTTTAAAATCTTAAATTATGTCAAGGTACAATCTGATATTAAAATTCAAAGCAACGTTTTACAATAATCTGAAAAAAAAAACAACTTTGAAATATCTTCCAAGCAGTCTAGGTGTAAAAATAATGAGACCATGGTTTTCTAAGTGGAATTAGTAAATATCAAAGAATATATTAAAAGTGTTAAGCCAGTTAACTTTTTCACTATCAGAATCCCTCAATGTGGACCTGTGTGTGTGTGTGCGCGCGCGTGTGTGCGTGTGTGTGTGCGTGTACGGTCTAGGTAAGACTAAATTATACTCTCCAGGTGATTCCAGCATGAGCCGAAGTTGAGAACCATTTTCCTACAGCCTCAGCTCTCCGCCCTATCCACTCCAGTCCGCTAAGGGACAGCATCAGATCGTTGAAACTCAGTCAAGCCTTCACGGCGTCTCTTCCGCTTTGGCCGCATTAGGGGGCGCTCCAGCACCGAGTTTATTCTTTGGGCACCCCCTAAACCTAGAGACAACACCGCAGAAAAGGCATTGATTTGGAAGCCGACAGAGGGGGGAAAGAAAGGGAATTGCACTTTATGTATTTATATATCCAAGGGCCGGCAAGTATTCGTTTAACCACAATACTCCACAGTTGACTTTTCTGAGCTTCTAATCCACCGGCGGCTCCCTTTCTTTTCTCCTTTGGACTAGGAAAAACTTAACTTTCCACAGGGAGGAAGTCGGGGCCCGACATCGGGGTGGGATGGTTTACAGTTTTGGATCTGGAGCGGTTCACTGTTTAAATAAATCTTGGTGAGCAATGGAGAACAACCTCCACATTAATCTTCTGTAATTAGCGTTATAACCCTCTGCAGCCTAAGAACCACTAAAGACAAAGCTTTATGCAAACATCCCTTCCCTCGCCTGCTGCCCCTCCTACTTGCGGGGTTCCCTCTCCCCAGTCCCCCTTCCCCTCCATCGCAGGATCTGGAGCAGTCTGCGAGCCTCTTTTTAATGACACAGTACACTGGGTACCTTAAAATTAATTATAAAGTCCTTGACTTTAAAAAATAAAAGTAAAAAAGCAGCAGCAGCAATCTAAAGAGAGGAGGGGCTTGTGCAGGCTGAGGCTATTAGAAGGATTTAGCTTCCGGGGAATTGGCACCTGCCTGTGGCAGCCAGTGTGATCTGGTTAAGGACAGACCCCAATGTATGGGTAGATTTAGGGGCTTTGAGACGGCATTTTCTCCGACCAGCCGCTCTTGAGGTGCACACCCATGATTGGGCGCTATTCCGGCAGGTAGACCCAGCTATCCGAATTCATCCCAAGGATCATACTGCGTGTTCCAGACGCGCACATTTCCCAGGAATTTATCTTGCACCGAGCCCTCAGCTGAGAGTTGCTACTAAAAGAAGATACGGCCTCAAAGAAGGGGAAGAGTGAGGGGGATCCACCAAACACGTATTTATTTGCGATTTTGGGGGGTTGGTGACTGCGGCTCTCAGAAAGGCCAACATGCGCGCACAGCCGTGCCCACACTCTCTTACAGACGCAGAGTTTGCAGATCCCCTGCCTGGCTCTGGATTATCTGCTCTGTGTTTACTGTTTCGGAGGGCTTTACGTGAAACGAATAAATTTTTACTTGCTCACAGGGACCAGCTTGTTGTTTTATGGCATGTACTTATTTAAAGCCTCTTTGTCGGTGTTGAAATGGCCCAAGCTCCCAAATATTGTGCAGGGCTATGAGCATCATTGGTGCAGCAAAATACAGTGGAGAGATGAGTCTCATTCTTTTCCTACACACACACACACACACACACACACACACACACACACACACACGCACACACCCTCCGAATACTTGCTTTTCTTTTTCACAAACTAGAACCTAATGTTTTTTAATGTCTTATGCAGAGGGCTAGAGGAAATGTATTCTAGAGAATTATACCTGAAATAATGCAGGCATTGAAGAATTTGTACAGAAACTGTATTCTGATTTAAAAAAACAAAAACAAAAAACCAAAGCTCAATACAAATCTATTTATCTGTCTTCCATCTGCATCCGCTTAGGGTTTATTCCTTCTTTTCTGACTCCCCCTCCCCCTTGCCAAAAGGTATGCATAATGCTAGGCAAAAGCAAAGATTTGGCTCTTTTAACCCATAATAACTGTCGTCTCTACACTTTGTTTATGAAATGGAATAAGAAGGGAGAGGGACTTAATTTAACGGTGCAACTAGGCTGTATAAATACAATATTCATTTTTTAAAAGTGAAGTGGATTTGGTTTACTCTGAAGAACAGTAATTCAAACAGCACCTATCTGTTCCAGATAGAGTAGCTATGCACATCTACACAGGCAAGTTTGAAATTTAGAACGAGGTTTTGATTTATTCCCTTTCTATCAGTGATTAATGCCCCTTAATTAGCTAATTTCAAAGCCATTATTTACAACCAGGGCAGACAAAGGGAAAACTGATGATCCAACACTTATGTCAGTTTGAAATTTTGAAACAACAACAACAACAAAAAAATGCTCTATGCACAGTAGAGTCCTGAGTCTTCTATATAAACCTCAAAATAACAAAGAAATTCAAAAGAAAAATATTTAAAACCAAAATAAAATAAATAATCAAGAGCAAATAACAACTCCCTCCCAACAATCCCAACTACGACCCTCCCCCTTTTCCCCACGAAATTGCTGCCTGGAGCAATTTGAGAATGTAGATATTTAAATGGAAAAGAAATCTCTCCTTTGTATCTCCCGTCCACTTAAAAATCTATAAAATTTCTCAATTTCTGTAGGGGAGAGGAAGGGTTTACAGTTAAGCTTTCAAACATTGTTTTTTTTTTTTTGGATTTGAAGAAGCGGTTCTCTCTTTGTACTTTCCAAGGTAGGCGTTCAGGGTTTGGGGACCAGGTTTGTTTCTCAAAATCGAGTCCCGCAGAACCCCTCCGGTCGGGGGGTCGCTTGTTAGCGCATGGCAGGGCTTGGGTGTTCCAGGACTTCTTTTTGAACCCTTCTCCCCAAAGCGCCTCCCTCTTAGCGGCTCAATTTCAAGTGACCTTTAAAACTCATCTCTAGACAGAGCTGCAGTTCCTCCGGTCTTTCTTGGCAGAAAATCAGATAGGTCAGGTATTTGGGGGCTGTCGGAACCTCCTTCTTGTGGGTTCGAGGGGGTGGCCTCGGGAGCCGGAGGGTGCGGACCCCGGTCACCGAAAGATGCCCAGGAGCCCTGGAAGGGGGCGGAGCAGGCCAAGCCTGAGCTGGGGCCTAGGCGCGCCACTGGGGACACGGCGAAGGTCGCCGCAGGCTACTTGGGTCACCTCGGTTCTGTCCCCCTTCAGAACCGACAGGGAAGAGAGCACCCCACATCCACGCTCGTCCCCATGATTTTTCTACAGGAAAAAACCGTTCTTTCACTGCATCTCGGGTCCTTTGTGCGCTTTGGCTTGGTCAGAAATAGAAAATCTCCAAAAACAGGACCCCGGGAAACGTTTCTAAGCCGCCGTGGGCAGCCTAGGGCAAGCAAAAGCGGGACCGAGGAGGGCCTCAAAAGGTGTCTAATCTGAACAATCGGGAGAGAAGCTTTAGGTTCATTCGTGGACTCTTGAATCCAAGACCCGAATGGGAGCAGAAAAAGACCTCTGGAAATCGGAGTATGCCCTTCAGGCAAGATAATGAGATTACGAATCCCGTCTGGAAAGTAGGCGGTCAAAGAGAGAGAAACAGCCTGGGACTGGAACTTAGCGAAGGGAAAGGGAAGGCTTTCGAGCGAGGCGTGTGTGGGTGCACCGGGTCCGGGAGGAAGAGAGAAGGTGAAAGGAAGCTAGGAGAGAGAACGCGGAAAAGCAAGAGGACGCGTACCCTTTGTTAGAAAGCACCGCGTCCTAAATCGTAGGAACGAGGTCCTCATTAGTGCTCTGACCCGGTGGAGAGACGGTTTATAGAGAGAAATGGACCGAGAACCCTCACCTCCCTCCCGGTGTCTTTAGCTTTCCTTGAAATCCCTCGACCTCGAGGTTCCCGTCGCCTAAGCTTTCTCCCCTCTCTCCCTCCTCCACCCCTTCAGCATACAATGCACCGCTGCTGAGAGGGGAGAGAAGGAGGGAGTCAGGGAGAGAAAACCAACACGCTTTTCAGGGTAAAATATAAAGCTGAGCATCCAGATTGCCAACATGTTTTTTCCATTTGCATCGATTTATTTGGAAACAGTTGTTGGGACGATAATTTCGCCCCAGAGATTAACTATTAAAGTCTCAAAGTTTCCAATGATTGTGGAATCCTGCTTGTAAAAATACCGATTTTTTTTTTTACAGTGTCTTTTTTCCCCCTTTCCCAAATGAAACCCCGAGAATGAGTTTTAGTGTTGGGGACCGAGGGGTGTGGTGGGCAGACAGCTGTTGAATCTAAACAAAGACCATACTGGATCCGAGGCCGTTTGGGGTTCCATCTGGGAGGATTTTTCATCTCCTTCCCGTTCCAATGGAAAGGAATGGGATAGTCAAAATTATGCATTTATGGCGGACAGATGGAACACGAAAGAATGAACCCTAAACAACAAAAGATGATTAAGATTTGGTTTCTGGCTGTGCAAATTTGGAAACAAATTAACTAAGGAAGATCTAGACACAACACTGGGGAAATATCTACAACGTTGACTCATAAATGAATCACCTCTTTTCTTCTCTACCATCCTCTCATGGATCAAGAATTGTGGCCCCATCTAACAAGCTGCTTGGGAAGCCAAAACTGCAGGACATTTTGAAAAACAAGACTTGAAATCTCTCTGAAACTAACAAAGCCACCTGCCAGTCAGCCAGAGTCTCTCTCTCCTCTCTCTTCTCTTCCTCCTCTTCCTCTCTCTCTCTCTCTCTCCTCTCTCTCTCTCTCTCTCTCTGTCTCTCTCGCTCTCTCTCGCTCTCTCCTTTCTCTCTCGCTCTCTCTCTCGCTCTCTCTCTCCCTCCTCTCCTCCTCCTCCTCTCTCCCTCTCCTCTCCTCTCCTCTCCTCTCCTCCTCTTTCCTCTCTCTCCTCTCCTCTCCTCTCCCTCTCTCTCTCCTCCCCTCTCCCCCACCCCCTCTCTTCCTCTTGCCCTGCCCTCCCTCTCTCCCATCTTCCTCCAGCTAGCGTCGCCCCAATTAGCTCCCAACAGCAAGTCAGCCTTACACCTGCTGGAGGCATCTTGGTAGCCACAGGGAGAGGTTATGGTTTTCAGCAGAGCACTGGGGCACCATCGTGTCAAGCCTGCCTATGACCCCTGTAGGATCCTCTCTGGGAATATACTGGACCCAGGAGTCAGGCAGGCTTAGCTCAACCAGAATTATTGCCTGTTGTCGCTTTCGGTTTCTCTTACCAACCAGCGCCTGCCACCCCTTTCCTCTGTGCCCTGTCTGCGCAATTCTATCCTTTGCAGAGTTTGCAAAGCTCTCCTACTGGCTTAGGGTGCGTGGTTTAAAAAGGGGAGAATAGAGGGGCTCGAAAGGGAAGGAGGGACCCACTGGGTTTTTCTTTTTAAAATTTTAATTTTATTGACACATCTTTGAAAGGTTTGTTTTGGTATAAGGCAAAGCTGCCAATTCCGCATACAAACAGACGGACACACACTGTGTATATCAGATGTTGGGAATAAAAATGGTTTATTGATTGAAATAATAGAGGCATTATTTTGATTTGTCTTGACATGAATGCTGATTTATAGAGCTCTTCCTTCATTGATTTCTTCTTGTAGTCCAGACACATGGAAATGATAAAAATCTCACCAAAGCTCACCTTGGTGCGAATCAAGACTGCTCGATGCACGTTATAAATCTAATATTATATTTATTGCTTATCTTTATTTGAGGAGTTAGTCCCCGTCCTAAGATTGTCCCCTTTCAAAAAAAATTTTTTTTCGGATGCATCTGTTTTCACTTTGCACCTTCAACGGGCTGGAGCAGACAATAGTGTGAAAAACATCTGAAAATATGAGGCGACAGAGCTGCATGTGTGTTTCATTTCTGCAGTATTAGGGGAGAAAATAACAAAAGAAACAGACTATATACACACACGCTGGCCCAGGCCCACAGCACAAAAGGCTCGCTGACCCAGCGCTAACATACAAGACAAATTAAAGAAAGGGGCAGATCGGAGGAGGGCTAGGGCGGCCAGGGGCAGGTCAATTTGAGAAAAGACCAAGGACAAACAATAGTTAGGAAACTAGACACGGGCAGGAGAAGAGCAGGGGGAGAAAGTAAAGTGTCCAGGACTGGAACTCATGTCCCTGAGTATGGAGACAATAATAAGTTTTCTCAAAGCATTGAGAGTTTTCCTTTACTGCACGATAAAAGTAATAATCATAAAACAAACGAACCCCCGAAACAAAAGCAACCAGCCACCCCAAACCAAAACCAAAACCTAGCTGTCTCTGTTTAATCGTTGCAGAGTCGAAAGAGATCCCCATCTAGCTCGGTGTCAGCTCAGAACAGGTTGGGGGTTGACCGAGGAACGCCTTTTCTGTGAAGGGGCACAAGTAGTTGTGGGCCTTAAGGAGGCAGGAATACAAAGGCGAGAGTGAGATTATCTGATTATCAACGGGTACCGAATGTCTTCGCTGTTGTTCCCCAAAGACGACTACATAAAAATAAAAAGCCAGTTGGTTAAAGGGAAAAAAAGATTTAATATCAGTGAGAGCATCACAAGTAATGGGATTGAGCGCGCCAGCTCCGGAGCGGGATGACAGCTGCTTGATGCAGCCGACATCTCGGCCTGCGGGACCGAGGGGACAGAGCCTGGGACGACGCAAGTGCCAGCAAGAGCCTTCCTGCTGCGGAGCCGCGAGCTCTGCAGGACCCGACGAGACCCCCACGGACCCGAGCGTGCCAAGGGTTTCTGGACGCGGGGCCGAGGGACGTCCTGGGGGAAAAGGAATGGCGCTTGAGCAGCGAAAGGGATGCTCTGGGTTCTTTTTTCCTCTGTTCCGAGTCTCTGACTCTGTTTCCCCACCGTCCCGAGGACTCGCCGTCAAAAAGGCGTCGCGGGGAGCTGGAGAGTGGGGGAGGATCGCATCCCTGCGACACTGAACGCTCCCGCGCCCCAGCATTAAAAGACCGAGAATCCGTTCTGCCTGCTCTGCAGATCATTTTATTATTCTTACCAAGATTTCAATTCATTGCTCAGCCTGTTGCTGCCGCAGAGTCACTTGGGGCTACCTAGGTCCCCTGCAGGGTGTCTTTCCCGGGACGCCCGCCCCCTGACCCTGCGGGGGCACGCGCAGGTTTCCCTGTTGCAAACAGTCTCTGACTTGGCGTGGCGGGTCCCTTCCTGACGCTCACCTCGGGCAGTCGCAGGAAGTTCCAGTCCAGCTGTTAGCTTGCCTCTTGCAGGGACGAGATCGCCTTCAACTTCCGAGGCAGCCTTCTCCCGGCGAGTCCCACGATGATCGCGCGTTTCTCTACCTTTAGAGCTTTGGAGATTTAGAGAGCACGCTTTCATTTGTACGTAGTCTGCCAACAGCCCCATCGCGTAAGGGAATCCTGTTCCCCCTCCCCACATTCATTTTTATTTTTAATAAATGATTTGAAAAATCAAAACAAACCTCTGAATCAGTCCGCCCAATTTTATGCTCCATCTCCTCTGTGTATGCGTTGGATTCTCTCTGCCAATCGATGGGAAAGAGTGTTTAGGGGCATTTGCAATTTCCTTTGTCACTTGCCACTCTGTGTGTATAGATTTTACATATCATTTGTTTACCAAATCAGTTCGTATTTTCTCAGCCCAGGATTCAGTATTTGAGTTCCAGGATTAATTAATTGCCCGGTACTCAAAGGACAGGACGTTTAGAGGAGCCACCTGATGCAGAAAGGGTCCGTCCTCATTAGGGCACTACAAGGAGGCTGTTGTGACAAATTGGGAGCTCTGCAGGCTCTGAATTAACTTAAAGAGCTCTCTGCCTTCCTAGTACTTAAAAACAAAAAAACAAACAAAAAAAAACCCCACCTAGTTTGAAAAAGGGAAGGGTGACTAATGTCTCTTAGCCTCTACCTCCAGGCATTTCAAGATACTTCTTGCCCAGCGCAGAGAGACTATAGTTTTACTAGACTACAGATGATACGTACTTACTTCAGGTGTCCTGGCCATATGATGCCTACCTGTGTTCTGTTCTTGCATAGTCTCAGGTTTCTTATTGGGTCTCCCTGGTTTATTTATTGATTTCTTCACTAGATTAAATCATGATTCAAGATGGCTGAGTGATGTGGAATTTGTAGATAATCTTATTACTGTACTAATTAAAATTCACGCAGTAAGAAATGTTAAAAATGGAGTTTGGTGATGATGGCTTCCTCAACAAGAATCCTTTAGTTTAGTTTAGTTTTTCCCACCCCAAATGCACTTTAAATTCTAAGACTTTAAATTAATTATGCAGATGTCCCCTCTGGCTGTCAATTTTAGGTTTTCATGGCAACACTACTCATCTGTTGGCAAGCTGAATCAGATGACCACTGGACTATCGCTAAAGAAAATCTTATAGGAAGCTTAATTACAATTCTCCGTATCAATCAGACAATTGGCATCTCAAAATGCATCAGAAGCTTTGTCTATTTCAACAATATCCAATTCCATGGAATTTGAAATTTATAAAAATAACTACTTATGAGATATATTTTCATGACAAATTTAATTTTGGCTTAGACCATTTGCTTTATCATTTATAGAGGTATCTAACCTTGGGTGTAGTATCTCTTTACACCAAGGTTTCAGCTGTAACTAAGGACACTAAGGTGAGGTGGTGATGCTGTCTGGGATGCTAAGGGCAACCTGCTCCAGGGTAAACAAAAGAAAGCCCTGAGGCAACAACCTTGCTTTAGAGCGCAGCTGTTCCACTGGGTTCAAGGTGGCTTCTCTGACTTGTCTTTATTACTGAACACAAGTTGCCCTTATCTAAGATTATAATAAATACCCTGACAGACCAGTGCTACAGCTGGCCCAGGATGTAGTCTCTTTCTCTGGAATGAAAGAATGATTGATAGGAAGCCCTCTTGGTCTTCTATGATGTTGTCTTTGTCATGTGAAGAGAAGTGAGTTATTAAATAGGATTTGGAATAAGCAACAAATGATTGCCCTTCAAATATTAAGCTACAAATCAAGATATAATGGATCTGACAAAAGAGGCAAAATGTCTTCATAGCTGACAAAGATTAGATTGCAACCTGATTGAAGGATTGGCAAAAAGAGTAACAGACACATGATGACTTGTCTTCATACAATTACCAGCTAAACCAGAAGAAACTGGGCCAAGGAAATTACAGCCCAATTCCATTTATTATAATTCCATGTTTACTAAGCAACTTTCTGATTATAATTTAGATTGCTATATATAGACTACGTTATGAGAATGTGAGTATTTAGGTCTCTGTGATTGTATATAAACGACACATACACACATATATATGTATATATACATATATATGTATATATGTATAATATCAATATCCATATATATATATATGTAACGTCAATGGACATTCTGGTTTTAACATTGGTTTTAATGACTTTGGTCAAAGTGATTCTACCCTGACAGTCACTCTTGGTTTGCTAAGAAATAACATTTGCAAGCCTATAAGACTGAGGATCAGCATTGGACTAGGAAGAGCTTTCCAGGAAAGGCACCCAGCCATGTCTTCTGGCAATGGCTAGTTCCATGTTCCTGGTAACAAGAGCACCTCTTTGGCCACCTGCTAACATTTCAACAGACAGCAACTTTGCCCCTGTAGCCCCAGAGCCTAAAACTTAGGAGTAACTAAGAATTATTTTCTAACAGAACAAATCATAAAACCACAAATGATCCCTCCCACTTTTTATCAAAAATTAATTCATTAATTCCACACTGTTTCTGAAATTAATTATAGGTTTGGTCTCTACCAAATCATAAAAGCATTAAGTTTTATATACCACTATAATGTATTGTGCCGTTCTATGTTTTAATAAAATTTAATTGGAATATTCCTTAGATGCTCAATTCTGCTACTTGGTGAGCACTTATATTTTATCATTTTATAATCTTAGTCCCTAACTCTATTAACTAGTGAAAAGAACTACCAAATTTATTTTGCTGTCCCCATAGAAAACTTTTCATCTATTGATTATAAAAGTTGCCCATTACTTAACATTTCATGTTAGAATTTTCTAGTATTACATCCACTAGTTCAGAGATAAATGCACCTCAATTTTGTAAAAGTTTAATTCCTATTTCTAGGGCTGTTAGAGGATTAAATCAGATAAAGCATGTCAAAAATTTACCGCAATGTCTGGCACTTAGTGCCAGAAAATATATTGGTACCATTTTTAGCATGGAAGTCCTCTGGCTGAAACTTTTAAGGGAAAGGGTATATTGACACCTGTTTTTTTTTTTTTTTTCCCCTTTGCTTATACCTAAGAGCTTAGAATTCTTCCTCTTATAAATGTATTTGAAGTTATTTTTCCTTAAATACATTTCATTAAAGTTGTTTATGCTCAGGGATTTAATATAAACATAGAGATTGGCACTTACACTGTGCAACTCTTTTTTTACAAATTATTTAAACAAAGTTAAAATAAGGTACAATCCATCACTGATCTCTTGGTGACCTCATTTTTCACATGTCTCTGCTCATAGATAGTTTTACTTACCCTTTGCATTTCTCTAATTGTGGAATTGGAAGAAAACGGAGATCAAAGAATTCTGGAATTATTGATTTTTCAACTATAAATTAATTTCGATATATCTGGTTTCTAGAATCTACCAATTCTATATTCATCTATGGTAGCTAAGCTACTTCCTTTTTAAACACTCTTACAAAAGTCCCTTAAATTATATTTCTAATTTCCTCTTCTTTACACACTTTCCAGTCTTCTTAAAAATGTTTTCTTATTAATGGGTCATGATTTCTTTTTATACATTCTGTGTTGCTTTTCCTCTAATAGCTGATGCTTAACTGATTTTTTTTTTTTTTGCATTTAAACATGTTTTCTCTAATTGCTGAGAATTGAAGCAAAACTCCCTGGTTATGTCTAGATAAATTTTATAGATGCCATCTGTGCTAGCAACCCAACAGAACTTTAACTCAGTGAGAATTTTATGAGAAATTATATATTGTCATCAAAACATTTTGAGTTTCACATTTAAGGTTTAAAAAAGAAATATCTAAATAAATATCTTTTCATCCAGGTGATTTGTTCATGTGAATTATGTCTTGACTGTCTGTCCTGCTTAACTGCGATAACTCTGACATTCTCCAATGTCTTCGAAGCAAAGTAGTTCTTCAGTTTAGCATCATTTTTCTCCTATCTTGAGTGAAATTTTTATAGATTATTTAATGTATGTAAAATGATGAAAAATGCCATTAACCAGTAACCTGAGAATTTGGACCAGACTCTGTCACTACAATTTGCTGTGTGACTATAGTTGTTTTTTCTCTATTCTAAGTTATTTTTTCTCTATTCCTTCATGTATTAAAGAGGGATAATAATTATTTCTTCCTTACCATAAAGTTTTGTGGTATGTGAGAGAAAGAGAGAGAGAGAGAGAGAGTGAGAGAGAGAGAGAGTCTCAAGTTAGAGAATATAATTTAAAGATCCAAGGAAGGAGAAAAAAACTACTCTTTGACCACCTCTTCTGAGCCATTCCTTGTGTTAGGCATGCTGCATATATTATCTAATTCAATAGTATTATCACTCATTTATGAAGAATATTTTATTGAAAATTATTCAGTTCAAATTTCCAGCTTGCTACTTTCATATATATATATATATCTATATATCTCTATATATCTATATCTATCTATCTATCTATCTATCTATCTATCTATCTATCTATCTATCTATCTGGCTCCATGTTGCCAATCAGATTACAAAATCCTGATTTTATTTTTTTTCATAACAGTGATTATTTTGGGGGTGTGGTAGCCTCTCTTATCCTCAGTGGGAAATTGATTCCATATATATTTTGAAGACTCTATTTGTTCTAGACACTTTTTTCCACAGATGATAATTCTTCTGACTTTAGAGCTTCTTTTAAGGTTTGGCTTCGCTCAACTGTTTGAGGATCTGTGCTTGCTTTTGTAGTTGAGTTTTCCTATTTGGGTGTGGACATATCTTGCTTTTTCATTGGCTGCAAGAAAGTTTCAGGATATGCTGCAAGATGGAGTGTGTACGTCATAGCCCACTTTCTGAGCTCAGAATATCACTGCTTTGTTTGAGTACACCTGCTCACAGGATGCAACACTGTTTCTCCAACTCAAGCATCCACAAGCACTGGTGACAAATGTTCCTGCTGTCCCCTTTTGCCATAATGAGGAGAGGAGGCAGTTTTAGATTGTCTGGCTACCGAGTTCTCAAATGTCTCAGACAGCACAGCAAGCTCACAGGGGCACCATGGGATATTTTAAAATTTTGAGCGAAAGTGTTATTTACATCTGTCAGACACTGCAAGAATTACTAGGTCACAGTTTTAACATTAGATCATGCTACATTCCTTTAGATAATACCATGTTTGTGTGAAGCTGATATTTTGGAGTTTGCTGCAACAAAAAGCAAGTACCGTGTGAAAATCAATGTGGAACAGGAAATAAAGATGACAGTGTCCAATCTGATTCCAAGATTTGAAATGCTGTATAGTGCCCAATATCCATATGTTAATTGGATATTGGGCACTATAATTAGTATTTGTGGTTATTTAAGAATGACATAACAATATTTTTTTTCAGTCATATACATATCTTGGCTATTAAGTTGTTAAGACACAAACACTTAAGTCGTTTGTATTTAACTACTTAATAAGAGAAATGTTAGGTATTCCTTTTGGCCCCAGGGCAAGATAAAAAAATTCTGAGCCGCAGAGTCCTGTGAACAGAAAAGGTTTGGGATTCTCTGGTCTTAAATTTTCCATTATGGTTTACTGATCAACTATTCTGATGATCTGCCTAAAACTTTTTCCTGAGTCTAGTCTCTCTTATTTCTGAAACTGAAGCAGCCCTGGAATTGCTCTCAACGTTTACAATATTATTAAACACTGGTTTCCTCAGTTTTTTTTCTCATCTGCTTTCAGTCTTTCAGGAATTCTTAAAAATTATTTTGGGTGAAGACAAAATAAATCCTTGTATTTAGCCCACCATTTTTATTCTATAAACCATACTGGACTCTTTAGGTAATATTTAGTTTAGATAAATTTTTAAAATCTTTATTACTGTCTTCAATATTTTACTAGGTTCTTCCTCAGTTCTTTATCAGCTATCTATATATTTTTAATTGTACCTGATCAGTCATATTTTGGAATATTTTCTCTTCTCTTCATATAGAGATACTTGGTGCTTTACCGAAGATATCTTTTTGTATAAAATATTTTTCTTTGCCAGCGAGGAAGGCAGAATTACATCGTTATGTTTACTTAAAAATTTACTTTTGTAAATAAATGTTTTCCAAATTGTTTTCATAATTGGCATTTTATTTTAAGTCATTCGCTAAAATTAAGTAATTGCATAAAGAATTAATCAACCTTTGTCTCCATATTAGATGTTGAAACCACTCCTTTTGTATCACTATTACATAGTGGTTTCCTCGTGAATATATTCCATACTAATTTTTGTTCACATTTCAGAAGAAAATAGAGCATTTTGTTTTTGGATGTATTCCTGTTAGATACTTGCATTCATAAACATCGACATATCAATAATGATCTGGTTTGGAAGTCTGAAGTTATTGTGAAGTCATCACTCTTTTCTTAATTAAACCTTTTAATAAAATAACTCCATAAAATTTGAACATACTTGGGATAGCACTGTAGATTTCTCTTGGACACTGAAAGAGGAAAATTAAATCCCACCCTCTTAGTCATTTCAGGCCGCTGTAAAGAATACCAGAGACCAGGTGACTTAAACAAAAAACATTTACTTCTCTAGAGACTGGGCAGCCCAAGACTACAGTGCCAGCAGACCTGGTAGTGAGAGCCTTCTTCCTAGTTTACAGGAAACTCTCTGGTCTCTTCTCATAAGGGCCCTAATCCCATCGTGAGGGCTCTACCCTTAGGACTTAACTACCTCCCAAAGGACCTACCTCTAAATACCGTCACCTTCGAAGGTAGGGTTTCAACACATGAATTTGGGGAGGACACAAACATTTCGTCCATAACATTGGCCATCACTTTCTTTTTTCTAGATTTCCTTAATTGGCTAGCACTACACATAGAAAAAGCAAAAATTTCTCCAGCTAAGTTCATCTGCTTTTATAGATTGAGCAGCTGGGGGAAGAGCAAATGAGGTTATATTTACATAACATAAAAATAACTGAGTAAAAACTTCAATCGAACTGAAGTTTTTGGTCGACACACACACACACACACACACACACACACACACACACACACTGTTTACATTCAATCAGGTATGTATACACATATAAACACAACCTGATCCACCTCCAGGTGGAGCAAGAAACTAGAGATGTGGATCAAAATTGCCATAACATGTGCCACTGGAAAATATTCAGTGGATGGTAAAAAACTTAGGACATGTGTGTCCCTACCCTCTACTATAGCCTCGTTTCTCTCCAGGATGCCGCAGTGCCTAAAATCACTTCCACCTCTTTTCACAAAACTGTCTAGCAGTGCTATCGATATGCTATTTTCCAGTAATCCATTGATTTCGTTTACTGGATGAGCTTTCATGGAGAAAACCCTGAAACAAAGGGGGCACTGAGTAGGTCAGTTTTAGTGGGCGAGCAGGACAGTAGAAAAGCTTCATAGTTATTTCAGTGTCAGGAAGGTAGTAAATGGTGTCACTGTGAAGCCTGGAGTTCCCAGGGTGTAAGACTAGCACCCAGCCACCCTGGAGGTGGGTTTATAAAAGTGGAAGCAAGATACAAACCTTAGCTACATAAAGATTTTGTCTTGTGTCAACCCTGTGTGCCTCTTTGGGTTTGGCACTCCATCCTACATTCCTTAGATAACCACCCAAACTGACTAAGCTGATAGAATCTGATTCTTTGCCAGCACCCTGTGTCCCAAAGTGCTGTGAGATGAAGAACCTCTTCAGTACCTCTCAGAACTTTTAGCAGAATTACTCCAAACCCTTTATATTGACAATCAATTAATTTTTAGGAGTTGTGCGAAAAAAATAATATGTAGAATAACCCCATTGCAGAAAGTGTACCCACTAACTTGGAATTTATATTAATTCAAACAGGAGCTTCTCTGAGTTGACCCACTATTAGCAATACAATTTAGAATAATATTCTATATAAGGTTTCAATGAGAAAAATGTGAAAAACAAAAAACAAGTTGCTTGAGAATAGTCTCAAATTATTTATTCTGCATTCCGTTGGTCTAACTTTTACATGCTAATTCAGAAATAACTTTTAAAATTTATACTGCAATTAAAATTTCACTATTACAGCTCTTTTCCAGAAGGCAGATTGCTACCCCATTGCTCCAAAATTTGTGGGGCATCTATTGATAAAAATCCTATATTTCATGGCACCGTTTTTTTTGTCCACGACTACTTTAGAGATATTCATTTAAGGGATACTTAAACTTAAGTTTCTTATTATGGTTTGTATGATTGGTCTTGCACTTGTAAACTGAAAATACAAATCAGTGAATAAGTTCAAAATTTTCCAGATGATGCCAACTGAAGTGCTCCTAAATGGTTACAGTCATCTTGATGATAAGCCTAGCTTGGCAGGCGAAGTTCCACGTGTCCCATTTCTTGTTTAAATATTTGAGTTCTTAGAGGATTGATTAGAATGAGTCCACCATAACTCGGAGAAAACACTCACTCAAAATGTAGTTATTTGAAAAATGACAGACTCTTCTGTAGAGAAATTCTATTTTCGATATGTTTTACAGTTGTCAGGAGGTTGAGGTATGCTCGAATGAGGTCATCGCTATGACTGAGCTTGTGATTCACTATTTAGCGAATAGAAACCACGTCCCTATCATTGCAGCACTACAGAAAAATAACAGCTCAGAGCGGAAAAATCCTGTTTTTTATTCTGAGGTAATTTTCTTTTCCAGAAATATGGATTTGAATAATAAAAGCAATGAGTCAGTAGTAGATCAAAGATGATTGAAGTATCGCTTACTTTTTAAAACACAGGTACATTTCAGTCTGTCTTCCTGGTCATTCTTTAGCACATCTATTTTCATTGTCTTGTGCATACCTCCGGCCTCCACAAATGGTAGTTTATTCTCATTACCGGTAATGTTTTTATCTGGCCAATGCACAATAGCATGTGCCATTGGCAAATCCAGTTTCAGAGGCGAGGAAACTGAGACGCAGAGAAGGAAAGAAAGTTACTCACAGTCACACAGAGTTGGCTGGTTGGAAACACAGCAGGAACAAGAACTGACTTCTGACTCCTAATCAAATTCTCCCTGCTCCCTTCAAAGCCCAGTTCCTCCTGATATGATTTCGAAATGCCTAGCTAGTGCTTAAGTTTCACTTATAGCTTTTGATATGATTTGATCCTGGAAGGGCAAGTTAGATTGAGTTGATTCATGAGCAAACAGTGTAGAGAAAGTAATAAATGTATTTCAGAGATAAATATGTTTAATTAGAGAACAAGTATGAATACTTATAATAGGAACCTCATTTACTACTTCCAAAGGAAGGTAAAGCATAAGTGTAATTTTTCATGCTCTATTGTTTAGGAAATGAATTATGTATAAATTGTTCCTAAAATAGCATGGTAATTTATTAACATACTTTCAGTGATTTCTGGGAGAGTGTTCTAAGACACAAAGGCCATGTCTGTATGCAATCATGGAATTTACCATTTTAATGCAGATTGAGTTTTTGGCAGGACACCTTATCAGGCCAGTTTGGAGTGACAGTGGGACAGATGAACTATCTTCTTTATCTGTTGTTTTGTTCTATAGGAACAAACAAAAGTAAAAGGATATAATACTGTTTAATTGACTCCATAAAATGTGCTTTAAACATCCTCTCTGGAGCTGGTCCATCTTTGTTTTCATTTTTTTCCCTCAATCTCTCTCTCTCTGTCTCTCTCTTTTTTTAGTAAATGTGAAACATGACATAGAATGTGAAATTTTTATGAGGTTTCCATTTATGTCAACCCATTCCTAACTATTCATTATTTATTTGACGATTAAGAGAATCTGTATTACTATTCAGTTTATTGTGTCAACAAGCGTTTGTTACAAAGCTACTAATTTTCTTGGGTTCAAAAGAAATGGAAGTCCTGAAATATTCCGAGAGCCATAACATTTAAGAACTCAAAATTCTTAGTAAATAATATTCTAAGTTATTTAAATTGCCCTCTCTTTTTCTTTCTCTCTCTCTCATGTGTGTGTGTGTTTACAGTTTTATCAGAAATGTGAGTTTAATATGGGGGAAGAATGGAAGATGTATATATAATATACCATCACTATACAACAAATTTAACACTGAAAATTTGACTCAATATCATTTTAATATTCAGCAGATATTTTCTAAGTCAGGCTCCAGCCTTTATTTAGGTGTTAGAAGGAAGAATAAAAATTTTCACACTACTATTTATAAAAGACTATTTCAGATATGAGTTCTTCTATAAAAGCCCCAAATATAAGATCTGATTCATTTTTAAAATTGTAAAACCTTGTTCATACAAGTTAATTTCATACACATTATTTATGTGTTAAATCCTCTGATATCTCTAAAGTTCTAATAATCTAAATTGTGTGTCCCTCACCTCTCTCAGATAACTTAATGTCTTGTATTCTGAGTGACAAGACTACGAACATTTGATAAAATAAGTTTTATGTGTTATTTATAAGAAAGACACTTAAGAATTTAAATAAGCCTTTAAAATATTTACATTTTTATTTCTGACTTTTTGTTTTACATTTTTTTTAAAAAAATGAGTTTTTCTCTTATATTTGATGTAGATTTCAAACTTTAGATTTATTGTTCAACACCTCGCAACAAATTTTGTAAATATTCGGTGGGAGCTTAGTCTTGAAATATAAACACTTCTTGCTATTGAAACACTGAAGAAAAGCAGATCCCCTCATTTATTATGAGACAACCAGAAGACTAAGGAGATTTGGAGCTTTTTTCTTTTTTCTGGAACATCTTCTTCAACAAGAAAAATGAAATGTCATCATGCTAAGGTGAATCATAATAAATGTTATGTCTTGTCTGACACTGAAAATAAATCTAAGTACGTTTGGAGAAATATTGGTGGCTTTTTCTTCCATAGAGGTTTAGATCAGCTTTATAAATTAAACACTATGCGTTGACAGCTCAGGGCAGTAAGTAAACTATTCAGTAGATAATCTCCATAGAAACCAAAAAAGTTGAACCATCTCAATCTAAAATTGCACTTCTGGGCTCAGCTGTTGATATAATAATGGCGAATCCTTCTTTCCTTCAAATTAATGATTAGTAACAAAACTGCCATTTAAAAAACATTCGATATAAAAATAGCTTAGAAACACAAGTATTAATAATTCTGGTGGTGATTTCAGTATGAAAGTTTTCTCTTGAAGTTTCCTAATAACCTTTGCTAACATTTAGAGAGTGTTGCTTGTTTGTCAGACACTTCATATTTATCAATTCATTAAATTCTATACCAATAATAGGAGATTCTGTTATTATCCTAATTTTACAGATGAGGAAACTGAGGCACAGGGAGTCAACTGCCCAATGTAAGTGGTGGAACTTGGACTTGACTCTGGGCTCTGTGGTCTGTCATATTCCCCAGTTAAATTATATAGCTTTTCTATAGCACAAGTCTTCATGAACATTAGTAGCCATTTATTTGATGACAAGGAGAAATATTAATTATTTTGAATTAAAAAATCTTAAATCAGGCTTGGTTATCTATCAGTATGTGTTAGTGTAATTTGACAATTATTAAAAGGCCACTTCTCCAAGATTTGCTTGCTCTAGAATCTGCAATTGCCTTAACTGCACATCATTTTTTTCTTATATTTGCTGATAAAGACATTGTAGAATATAACAGGAAATCTTGCGAATTGTGAAGGCCAACAAATAAACATGGATTTCTATGTTTTTTAAACTACTATACTTGGTTGAATAGTGTCCTTCAAAATTTATGTCCACCTGCAACCTGTGAATGTGGCTTTATTTGGAAATAGGGTCTTTGCAGATGTAATCAAATTAAGATGAGGTCATGTTGGATTAGAGTGAGCCCCAAATCCAATATGACTGGTGTCCTTATAAGAAGAGGAAAATTCAGACACAGAGATACTGTCACACATGAGAGAAGATTATGTGACTACAGTGGCAGGATTGGCGTAATGCAGATACTGCAGACCCCCTTATCTGCGAGAACCCCAATGGATGCCTGAAACTGCAGATAGGACTGAATCTTATATATGCTATGTCTTTTTTCCTATATATACACACCTATGCTAGAGTTTAATTTATCAATTAGTCACAACATGGTATTAATGACAATACCTAATAATAAAATTAAAAATTATGACAATATACTGTATAAAAGTTATGTAAATGTGGTCTCTGTCTCAAAATATCTTACTGTACTGTACTCACCCTTCTTCATGTGATGATGTGAGATGATAAAATACCTATATGGTGAGATAGTATGTGGTGAATGTGACATTATTAAGCAAAATAAGAGCAACTTAAAAAAAAACAACACTGTGATACCATGGCAATCAATCGGATAATGGAGTTGGCTACTAAGTGACTAAGGGTGGGTGGTACATACAGGGTGAATATGCTAGACAAAACCATGATACACATTTCAGATGGGACAAAGCAAGACAGCAAGAAATTTCATCCTGGTACTCAGAATGTCACACAATTTAAAACATAATTTTTTTTCCTGGAATTTTTCATTTAGTATTTTTGGACTGCCATTGACCATAGGTAACTGAAACCTCAGGAAATGAAACCACAGGTGGCAGGGAGTGGAGAGGGGTTTACTGAACAAGGGAAAGAACACCAAGGATTTCCTGTAACCACTAGAAGCTAAAAGAGGCAAGGAAGGATTTTTCCCTAGAGCCTTTGAGGGGAACATGGCCCTAGTATGCTACTGAATTTGAGGAGCCTTCACTTCAATTTTATTTATTCTGGGTGGGTCAAGACACTGCTGTCAAGTACTTAATGTTTTATCTCTTTTTTTTTCTTCTACCTTTTCATCACCCTCACCAATGAAGGCGGACATTGTCCAATCTGTTGGGGCCTAAATAGAACAAAAAGGCAGAGGAAGGGTGCCACCTCTCTGCTTGAGTTGGAACATCCATCTTCTCCTCTCCTAGGACATTAGTGCTCTTGGTCTTCAGGCCTTTGGACTTGAACCAGGACTTACTTAAACCATTGGCTCCCCTGGTTCTCAGGCCTTCAGACTTGGACTTGGTTATACCACTGACTTTCCTAGTTCTCCAGCTTGCAGATGGCAGATCGAGTGAGTCAATTCCTATATTAAATCAAGCTCTCTCTCTCCCCCTCCCTTCCCTCCCACCCAGCACCCCCCCGCCGCCCCTGCCCAGCTTTATTTCTTTAAAGAACCTGACTAATGTAGCATGAAAAATATGCCAGACATGGTTTTAAATCTTAGTAATATAGCAATAAACAAGGTATCCTGTGTTTTCAAAGTTTTACTTTGAAAGCTTAGTAGGGCAGAATGACACATAAATAGGCAATTATAATTCAGTGGGGTAGAGCTTGGATGGGGTAGAGAAAATACAAGTGAACCTTCTCTGTTTGATTCTTTCTCTAAACTGCAATAGGTAAGCATATTAAAGACTCCTTTTCAAGAAATATAAAATGGTAACCAGGCACATTGTTTCATTTCTCTCAGATTTATTAGAAGTTTAATAGATATGAGCCCATAATTATAAAATTTTAGTCCTTATAGTTGGTAATAGGAGATCTAAGTTTTTAAGAAGTGGAACTTTTCCAGTGATCCTAAATAATTTGAAATCAGTAACCTCTGATTTTCCTTTTGTGTGGCCAATACTTTGTCCATCTCTTTGTCTAGAAGTCATTATTTCTTGTATGGATTAGATGAGAAGCCATTCTGGTAGAATCTTAGCAAATATCTGTTAAGAATCATATTATGCCAGATCCAGGGTAAGTTATTGGGAATATACTAATCAATGAGCGAGACAAGTTTCCCATTCTCCCTTCAGATTGCTGTCCTGGGAAAAGAAACTGTGTTTTCCTGAGTTGCTTTCGTTCTCATTTGAAGTGCTCCCAAACTCTGCTAGAGAAGGTAGAGCCAGAGCTATCTGCTGTTTTAAGGTTGTTCAACAACAACCTCAATAATGGTTGAAAAGAGAAGCATTTTGCTTGTTTTTGTTTATTTAAATTAAGCAGACACTGGCCTGAGCGGGTCTTCCCACCCCCAATAGACTTTAAATGAAGTAGTAGACTTGGTCCAGTGTGTAGATATTCGTATTTTTGTACCTGCAAAAAAGAGACTCCCAATTAAAGGCTCAAAAGCATTTAATTACTTTCCATTGAGACTTTAATTTTAACCCTGTTTGTTACTCTTAAACCATTCCAGAGGACAATATCCTTTATGGATGACAGATTGCCCAAACTGTTGCTGGTGACCTGATTTCCCTCTGCAGACATGGCTGCATTTTGCTGGAAAGAGCTCTCTTGAATGAAGAGAAGGTGTGTGTCTACGCTGAGGCAAATGCTTTGCCTTTTGTTACTCCAAATCTAGATTATGGGTTCATACAGATCCATCATGCAGACATCAAAATTTTCACTTGAAATTTAGGCACTGGACATAGTATGGCTTAAGTATCTGAATTACTTCCTCCTTATGTTTTGTTGGTAGAAATTTGGTATTTGGTGTCTGAAGTTATTCATGATGTGATTTGGGGCCTAGAAGAAAAGGTCTGTTTAGGATGCCTCAATTCAAAACCAGGTGTCACAAAAAAGGGCCTATTTTTAACTTTGCTAATCAACTTCAGACACATTGCTGACCTTTGCACCTCAGTTTTCACATGTATTAGACAGTACTATTTATAGCTCTGCCTATGTATGGAGTTCTGATGAGCACCAGCCCTTATAAGATAAGGGTTAATTATTGCTGTCAAAGGTGGTGGCAGTATCCATTGCCTTAATAATCACATTTTATTATCTCTAACTTTCCCAGTACTTCATGAAGTAGTGTTCATTGGTTTAAATTACTTGAGTCAGAATAAAATTAGTTTAATATGCTGTATCAGTTAAGCATGTAATGACATATCTGGATAAAAAATATTAAAGGCTATGAGATCTTTTTGCCTTATCTCCTTGTATATAATATATGTAATCATGTAGATGTGTATAAATATATAATCTCTTAATTATTAACATTTCAAAAGATTATTTGGCACTTTATATCAATGAGCCCTTGCAGGCACCTGGCACAAGAATGTATATAGAGATAACATGATTTGGCAAAGAATTTTTGAGGCAAAAAGTTCTGGCACATAAACTTCAATCAAATGCTTGCCTCTACCCCAAGCCTTTTATTGGATATGGATTAAAAGAAGAAGAAAAAGGAGAAAAAATGAACGTAGAAATTTTCTTTAACCAAACCATTCTAATTTTCAATCCCGAACCTTAAGATATTTCGATGTTATATTCAGTAAGAAAATAATTGGCCTTAAATTATGTATACTTAAACAATTTCGAAAAGCTGGAGAGCTTTTATAGGTAGGTATGGCCTATAGTATTATGAAACTATGGGGATGCTTACTAACCAAAATATATGAAGGTAAATTTATTTCTCTATAACTGAGGGCTAATAAGTTATGATTCTCATAGAAGCTAGATCAAACTTGACAATATGTTGGCAAAGTGTTATATTTTGTGTATAGAATATAATTCTGGACACTATGAGTTTTGCTTGCATCTGTCAGTACTTTGCTTATATATATATGTTGTTGGAAGTTCAATTACAAGAGGCTAGTGAGTTAGATAAATTTCACATGACATCCAAAAGCATGGATAGTGAGAACTCTGTCTTTCCACATATACACATGCATGTATGCAAGCACATACTTATTCACTCCCTCATACAAATATCATATATTTGATATTATCACAATCACCAGTTAGGAAGGAATCTTTGCTGCTTTTTAGGAAAAAAGTAAAAACATTTTAACACATACATACAAATAGCAATTCATATACTTAAGAGTTTACTTATTTACAGGTCTACTAATATTATCAGCTATGTCTTAGATTTTTAAAGATATATATTGCGATCTACTCAAGGTTTGTGCTTAATTTTTCAATAACAAAGGATAACAAATATATTCCCAAATTGAAATATCCCTGTAGTGTAAAAGAAAATATAATCAAATATGGGCTTTTACTCTAATTATCTAAACTGAGAACAGATGTAATCCATTACAGTAGCCCATAAATAAAGTGTCAAACTGTTCAACTGATCAATGAATATAAATTATTGAAAAATAATGTAATTCTAAGGAATTGAGCTTAGTGTTATTTTGAAAGGAAAGACTTCATTCTTAAAAATATATGTGCATATTTAAGAATGAGTGGTTCCATTCTAAATGGAATCTCTGACCCTCAAAGGCAAATTTGTGTTTGCTCGTTCTTAGACTTTATCTGAATTTCAGTATTGTCTTCATTAGGGGCAATTCTTTAGGAATTCTTACATAATCTCCTGTGGTAGTTAAAGTATGTTCACAAATCATGTGTTGCTCCTTTCTTCAAAACATGGAGACTAATTTTCCTCCCCTTGAATGTGGGTTGTTTGTTACTTTCAGTGACTTGCTTTCTCAATGAATAGAATATGGTGGAAGTGACTGTGTGTAACACTCAGAACTAGTCCTAAAAGACATTGTCACTTCTGCCTTGCTGTCTCTTGGATCATTCTCTCTGAGGGAAGCCAGCTGCCAAGTCATGAGGATACGAAAGAGCCTGTGAAGAGGTCCATGTGGCAGGGAAATGAGGTCTCCTCAACAACTAGTACACTTCATTAGTCCTGTCAGGGAGCCACTTTGTAAAAGAGTTCTTCAGCTCAGTCAGCCTTCAGGTGACTGTGGCCTTGGCTAAAGTGTTGTTGACTGTAACTTCGGAGAAACTCAAGCTAGAACCAGCTAGTTAAGCTGCTCCTAAATTCCTGACCCACAAAAACTGGATGATAAATGTTTACAATTTTTTAAATCTCTAAAATTTGGAGTAATTTGTTAATGCAGTAATGGATAACAAATATATATTTATTTATTTATGCACATGGGAGGCTGATAGAGTAGATAAATTTTTTCATCTTTACCAATAATAGAATGACTAATGGTGGGAGACCAACAGAAAATATATTTTAGAATAGAAGGGTCTTTAAATTAGAACAGGTAAGCTGCTGCCAAATTCTTTGTGCACGATTTGATCTTCCTGATTTGTCCATTACTGTAATGTTTCCAGTGATGAGAGAGCCATCAAGTGGAGCCTATGCACTTTTCATGAACTTATGGAAAAGTTGAAACAAAAAATAAGAAAAAGACTCCAAAATCATAAATAAAAGAAATAGAATTAAAAAAATTACATTATACCAAACTTACAAAAAAGGAAAAAGAAATTACAAAATAGAAATTGATTGCTGGTATCATGCTTATAGAACATTGTTAGCTGCAACTCAGACTCTTCCAATTATATATAAATTATACTTAACATAGGATATGGGTGCAAAGTAAGAGTTCTTGGGGCCCATAAAGGTCCTAAATGCCTCTGAATTTATTTTGTCTGTGCATTGTGCATGTCCCTGGCATGAAAAAGGAATTATATTTTCTTAGTAAAAATTGAGGGCATTTACTTTTTTTTTTTTGTAGCTGCCAACAGGAATATCCTCCTAGGAAGTGAACTTAGGGTTTTATGAATGACAATTATTTAAATAATTTATCTAAGGAATTATAAGAGAAGTGCTAAATAGGGAAAAATGAAATTTTAATGATGTTTAGTGGTTTCTTCTTTTTTCTTCTACTCTTCCTTTCTCTTTTCTTTCTCTTTTCTTCTATTTTTTTTTCTTCTTTATAAGATTAGAGGAAACATTTTCTCAAGCATTTCTGGAGATATCTGGCAAGATAAGGTTGAGAAACCTTGGTAGAAAAGTTTAAGAATGGGCAGAAAGTAAATAGTTTGGACCATCATATTCTAATATGTTTTATTCTTTTCATAGCCTGAGGTGAATATTTTACTTTTTATAATTTTTATGATCTACATAGTGAAAAAAATAATAGCCCAATTTTTATAGAGTATTGTGAATAAATTTTATAAGTTCCTTTGAAAATAATGTTTCTTAAATGCAAAGTATCTTGATAAGAAAATCCCCAAAGGGACTGGAACCTCTGTGCCATTCACACCACAGGATCTCTTGCAAAGAAACTGAATATCATCTAAGTGTCAGCTTAGCTCGTACTTGTCAATAGCTTTTTTTATAGTCTGATTATAGAGAATGGTCTGATTTCAGATTGTTTTCTTCTTCTTTCTCTTCTACAATTGAAATGGAAGTTGGTGAAAGATTTGATGAGCAGAGAGAACAACAGTGGCTAGATTTAGCTTTTGAGGAATATAAAGAAATATATCTTATGCATCTAAGCAGAGATTGAGAACATCAAAAATATTTGCGTGCCCACCTGAGAAGAAATTATATTCTCTCCCCATATATTTCTGAGATGCCCTAAGATTGCATATGTATAGCGATTGTTCAGGTGATTGGTATGGTCATTTCTCCCCTTACGGTCTCAGGGCACTTTTCTGAAATCCACATTTTCCCATTCCATTGTATTCCTTTGTGTTACTGATCTTGGATCATGGGCATTGATTGTTAATATCTACTGGGCATCTGACTTCTATGTTCTTATGGGGCACTATACAGTCTGCTCTTTATTCGATACTATGCTCATACCACCTGAGTAGTGACTTCTGGCCATGGGCATTTGCGCACTCTCCCACTTCCTAAGGCTCTTATGATGTGTCTCTGGGTTTTGGCACCTCGTCTTTCTGCCTCTGGTGTGTAGGAAATCATCTATCCCTTTTATGTACATCGTTTTATTTTTGCTTATGGTAGGAAGGACAAGAGAAAGGAGGGTGATAAGTAGTGAGCTTTGTAGGCGTCAAGGAACGCATTCTGGCCACTTCTTTCTCAGAGTGACAGGCTTTCCAAGACGGCAAGGAGGGAAGGATTGAGATAACCAAAGATAACCATAAACCATTCTACAACTAACCAGGCTCAGCTGCTGAGTCTAGCTTTTATTTGCTGTTACCCATGGGGATTTCTCTCTCACATGCCTTGTTTTCCTTTCTGGAATACATTCAGACATGTTTCTGTAGGTTTAGATTTCAATTATGGACACATGCTAGTCCTTGCCCATGAGCTCCTGGCTCCAGTCAAACCATGTAGGTAATAGGGCATTTATTGAAGAGTTATCAAATACTTTCTGATAAAACTCTGTTCACTAAAAGCATGGGGAAGGGAAATAGGGGGAGCAGAGTGAGGGGTGGGTTTGCTTAACTATCCCAGCAGACAGCCTCGCTAGATCGCAGGGGCAGTTTAGCGAGAACATCCACAATTCTTGTTTTAAAATAATCTCTGCTCTTTATCTGTACAAAAGTACCTAAAAACATAGCCTTGACCTGGTTCTCCAGTGAGATATGAATGACTTTGGAAATTCAGATATATTTGTAAATTGCAAATATACATGCATTTGCTAATGATTTCTTCCAGATTGCAGTTCTTAGCTTCTAATTTAGACTTTTACAGAATCAATGAAGGACATGTCAGCATTTTGTTAAATGCTCCTTTCTGTGATGACCATTAGCCAGAAATCAAGCATTTCTGTTTTCTAATAAAACGGCATTTAAGAATAGTATTTATATTCAGTGTATATAGAGGTGCTCTACTGTGCATCTGTCGTGTCTCTGAATGTAAGTAACATCCTAGGATTTACACCTTGGAGTAAACTTTTACTACAGATAATAGTATGAATTATCTATTAAATTAAGGAGAAAAGAACCTTAACAATGAACAATATATTTCACCATGGTGTACTTTCTAAGTGCTTTTGCGGGAAAAAATAAATATCATAGGGGAAAAAAGATATAAATGAATTATAGTCGAAAATAAATACAAAAACCACAAGTGACTTTTCAACTATCAAAATGTCTCTGGTTAAAAAACACAGAACTATCTGTTTAATGTGTCCACTGTATTGAAAGCTTTTTTTTTTTTCTTTTTAAAGAACACACTTGAGACATTATTTTGGCAAATTGGACCTGTAATTGTACATGGTACCATTAGAAACAACGAAGAGACTTAGGACACTTTATATAATTGTTAACCTTTTCCCTGGAAAATTACTTTTGTGTAGGAGTAGGTTTTGTATCTTGTAACCGCAACATTCTCTAAAAAATGCAGAAAAAAGTGGAGGGCCAGGGGTGGAAGGGAGCAATTGGGGAGATTGTTTTATGAACAATATAGAGGTCTAACCATTGTATTTTATACTTGAAACTAATTTAAATAAATAAATTCATTTTTAAAAAGTGCAGAAAATAAGCAAATATTAATTCCTTGACACAACTAAAGTAGAATAAGTGCCTATATTTTCAATTATTCATGGGGTTAAAAAGTTAAAAAACTGAGTATTAAATACGTAATGACATTGTTATTTTTCAATTGTTATTATTGGAAACAATCTTGTGAGGAATTTTTCTTGGTCTTTTTGAGTTTTATTTCTCCCTCAAAATGTATGTTATAATTCATGTACACACACACTTATATGTTATCAGTTTGAACTGATTACATACCCTGAAACCCACCAGATTGTGCTGGCCTCATTATATCACACATACTACTTTATCTCACTTATTACTCAACATCCTGGCCCAAGAAGCTGGAATATTTCACACGTGCGAGCACTTGCATGTGCGCGCGCACACACACACACAGACACACACATACACATCCCACAAAATACAACTGACGAATGGCTGCATGGGAGCCAAGAGAAATGGTGATGAGGTTTAGAGCTGTCATTTAAACTTCTGCATTCACCATTATCCTAGACAGTCCTAACACTGAGAAAACAAAAGTACTATGTCTGATTTCTGCTTCAGAGTTGTTCAGTGAGATAAAAATAAATCATCTAATCTTTACAGGTCCACTAAAAGAGAAAAAATGAACTTTTTTTTCTATCACTCATGAACCCATGAATATTAGTGAGTACAGTTTTGAGCAAAATCTTTTCTGTCATAAGTTCCAGAGCCTGGTCAATGTAAAAATAATTCTGTAAGTCATATAATTATTGTCTTAAGCAACTACAACCTCTGTAAGATTTTTAAAAAAACACTTACATCTGATTTTTAAATCATTGAGACATAGAGTAGGATTTATTTTGTGTGGTTTCATGATGCCAATGGATTTTTTCCTTGTTTTACACAGTGTTGTCATTGAGTTACAGAATTGGACTGGAAATGCAAGATCTATTGCTATAATCAGTGTCTTGCCATTAATCACTTCCTCGTCCCTTTGCCCCACCATCACTTCTTGTTGACAAACCTCAGGGGCTATTTCAGTTGTCCACATCCATTGGAAGATCTCATAACCAAAGGGTTTAGTGCTGGATGCTTCAATGTCCAGCCAAATATTAGAAACTAATTTGAGTAGTTAAAACAAGGGCATTTAGCGTGGGACTTGATTACCAAGAACTGAAAACTCACCTGAAACTATAAGTGAACACAGAGATAAAGAAATAGAAAGCTATTTTGTCCTGAGGCTGGGACAAAAGCAAGAGGGCTGTTGCTAAATTAAAAGAATGCCTAGAAATAGATCTGAGACTAAATAGTTTGGATAGGCACAGGCACCATTAAAATCTTTAGCAATGGCAACTGGAACTTTAACCATCCCATCTCTCTGTAGTAAGTCTACTTTCATTCTCCAGAGTGGCTCTGGCAAAGATTCCTCAGGTGTCTGCAGCTCTCTAACTCCATACCCCCTCATACACTCAACATGTTAAACTCTTCTCTCCTAATACAAATGCACCTGATCTTCCGTCACCATGGATGCAGTGTCTCTCTCCTCCTAAGGCAGTTACTCTCCCTGGGCTTTGCATTCTATATCTTTCCTCACATCAGGAAATTTAGATAATCAATCTCAAAATCCTGTGACTTAAAATGTTAAATGTTCAAGTCTCCCCTGTTCTGTGTCACCCTATAAAAAGAGAGAAAGTAAAGGCTCAACTCCCTATCCACCCATTCACAGTCAAGATTTTGAAAGCATTGTTTATATTCACTTTCTACTCCCCTCCTCACCTCCTTTTCACTTGTCAGCTCACTGGAATCTGCCCTTTGCTCTCTTTTTCTACTGAAATTGCACTTTCCAAAGCCACCTTTTGTCTCGCCACAAATGATCCTTTTTCTTGCAGTAATGGAGAATATATTTTGGGGCTATTACAAAAATATATTTTGTACCTAGTAATCCCTAATTTCTAGCTATTTTTTTTTTAGCTCTTATGTCAAGAGCCATATTGAGGGCTTCAGAAAGTAGTTTTCTTTTCTTAGAGAGAATGACTTTTCCAAATTTAAGACTGAGCTGCTTTCAGGCTTAATTCAATCCCTCCCCTCCCAACCAATAACCTATAGAACAATAGTTCTCTAAGTGTGGTTTAGGAACCAGAAACATCAGCATCACCTGGAAACTTGTTAGAAATATTAATTTTCAGAATCTGCCTTCAAACTACTGAATCAGAAACTCTAGGTATGGGGGTCTAGAAATCTGGATTTTAATAAGCCCTCCAGGTTATTCGGATGAATGCTAAAGTTTCATAACTATTGAAGAAGGGAGAAAGAGAAAAATGAAAAATGGAAAAGAGGTTGAGGTAGAATGAGATTTTTAGTCTGAAGTTTTTAATTTTTTTCATTCTCTCTGGTGGGGGTGGGAGTGAGAAACATCAAAGGCTGAGAGGTATAACAGAAACCTCCAGAGAACATTGCAGGGACTGGTGAGAGGATGAATGGGATGCTTCTGCAGGCAAAACCTGAGGAAATTCATACATCCTGACAAATTGTGGTTCTACAGAGTTTGTAGGCTCAGGTGCAATGCAGCCAAGGCATAAACCTCAGGCCACCTTGGTGAGCTGAGAGCACAGTTGGAATGCTAGACCACATGAACTTCAAGGACAAGAAGAGAAGGCCTCTGGGGTACATACCTTGATGATTTGAAGCACTTTTTGTGGCTGGTACTGAACAGTGGTGGAAGTTGGTTTTTGGCCAGAAGTCCATATGCAGGCAGAGGGAAATAAATTGCCTGGAGTTTGAATAAAGTAGAATTGTGATAAGTAAAGTTGGAGAAGGAGAGGCTCTGGCAGAATGACCACGAACGATGAAGAGATTAATTCAGTTGGTGTGGTGTGTATATGTATGGGTAGGAAACTGGTGGGAGACAAGAATAGTAGAATCAAAAATGAGAGAGATGGATTTGGACCTTATTTCAGGGGGAACGACCAAAGAATTTTGAATAGAATTCTACTGAATCAGAATCAATAAAATTCTCTCCCAAATTAGAATTATCTGACTTTAAAACATACTTTCTAACTAGCTTAAGTTTGATTTCCAGGTAACCAGGATTCTGGGATGAGTTTCAGCTTTATGTGAGTTTACTTTCTCAGTTCATTTTTTAAAAAGTTCCAATTTCACTCTCTTTTAAATTTTATGTCTCTCTAATAACTATGTATAGTGCTCGATGGGTAGCTGACTAACTAGGGGGACCATTTTGTAAATTATATAAATGCCTAACCACTGTACACCAGAAACTAATATAAAATAATATTGACTGTCAAATGAAATTGAAAAAAATAATTAAAAAATCTAAAAAAAATTATGTCAAAAAGTTGGAAAGTCAAAGTGTGTAATGATTTGGGGTAGGAAGGTGGATGGGATTTCTGGATTATAGAACACCTTTCCAATTTAGAGTTGGTATAAGGTCTGAAATACCAGCTGTAGAGTAATAATTTGACAATAAAGGACTATCTGTGTTTGGGATTAGCTCTGCAAAGTTGTTCTTGATTTTCTTAGAGAAAAGATTGTAATTCTGTATGGCTGTTTTGGGTCAGCTGTTTTTATGTTTTTACCAGTTGGCCTAATTTGCTTAAAATGTTTGGGATATGGGACAACAGAACATACCAGAAATGAATCATCTCATCATGTGTAAACATCTTCAAACTTCTCTTTAAAATGTTGTTTCCAACCTCCACAATACTCCATTTACTATGACACATGCAAAAACATAGATAAGACAAATATGGTGGTCTCCTTATTGTTAATAGGAACCTGAGCCAGTAGAGGAAATACTGTGTAAGCATGCTCTACTCAGGCCCATGTGGGTGGGGAAGAAGGAAGTAAACCGTGCTGTGTCTCCCAAACACCTCTGATGGTAATGGAAATGGGACGATTATATTTTTCTCCCAAATAGCTGGTTATTGCTCATCATCATAAGCAGAGATAAATGGATACACTCAAAGAATCCTGACTGGCTATATGGGTGGCTCTATTTAACTGGTAAAGAGTCATATATATTTATGAATGTGTGCAGCTTCTAAGTTACACACACATACACACACACACACACACACACACACACACACATCACCTTCAAGAACAAAAGAGCAAAAGTCCATGGTTAACCATTTCAAATTATTTTAGCATGGAATAATGAATGATTATTATCCATTTCAGTCTGCCAATATAAGATCTATAACTTTTGGTCTAGCTTCATAAATATATTGTATATGGCTTTGGTGTTCTTTCCATTGGTTGCAAATGCAGCTATCACCTATATACTCATTCATTAACATACATTCATTTATACTTGTGTACACAGTCTTATCATGTATTTAGTAATATTGGTCTTTTTTACTCTAAACATAAAGCACAACACATTTAAATGAAAATCTCTGCATTTTCAGACATACAAAAAATAGCTATGATACATCACTCTTTTAAAGAGCATTTCATTAATAGATGGATCAGAACATACTTCTTGTTGTACATCACTTAATTGTTATGTATTTAAAATGAGACATGTTTCTAATATTCTTTTCCAGCTTGCATATACTTCAAATTTATTATGTCAGTTGTTAGTGGCCATGACATCACAAGATGAATTCAAAGCAGTGATTGCTTTAACATTTAAAAAGCTTAGAGTGTGCCGATTATTCAGGCTGCTAAGTGAAAGTACAAATGTCAGTTTAGCTATCTATAATCTCACACTGTTTAAAGGTTCATGAATTACACATGCAGTGGGTAGAAATGGAGGAACTGAATTTGACTAAAAGAGCTTTTTTACAAAAAAATTGCTGAAATGGTTTCTTCTAATGTATTTTAGTGATTAATCAATTTGATTTAAAATGTTAGAATTATTTAAGGTCCGTACTTTGGATTTACTGTGAACTCGAAGCATGTTTATATTTATTGCATCAACTAAGTAAACAGCATATGCTTAATGCTTTTAAAATGTTCTCCAGTAAAATTTAGGTCAGTGCTTACTTGTAAGCTATCAGCCACAAAGATACATTGACATATTTGATTAACAGTGTGCTTCTTCCACAGTGCTTTGTGTAATTTCTGCAATTTTATGTCATTGGCAAAAATTCAGTATCAGCTTCTATCATACACTTAGAGATGTTTTACTTGTATTAAGTTTTTGAGTTTTTCAATATTTACACACTTCTTTTTCTAAATTATGTTTATCTTCTTTGAAGACCAAACAATTCTACCTGTAGATATTCTTTAGAGCATAAAAATAGTAATACTTGGGATGCATTGATTTCCTACTAATGCAGTGTGCTGGTGGACATGGTTTCAACACAGTGAGAACCAATAATGACTGAAAATTAGGATTATTTGGAAATTTAACCACTATCTGATCCTATTAAACACTGTATACTCCTATTATTAGATAGCTGTATTAATGGCACCACAAAACCAGATTGTCCGGAAAGAAATATTTTACTTCCCTTCTCCAGCAAGCCTGGTTTTGATCTAGATTATTGCTGGTAAATATTAATGGATAAATTCTATAATGGACACTAAAAAGATATGGGGTAATAACTCAGCTAGACATATTGGGAAAAGTAGTTTGATTACATGTTGGCATCTACCAAATCTCACTTCTCTCTACTGAAGATGTTTCATGGTTATAAATCTTTCTGCCCACCTAGAAAAGAAAAGAGAAGAGGAAAATGATGAATGTCAGTCCAAAACATTTAAATCTGTCAAATGAAAAAAAATTAATACATAAATAATTATATCAGTTTGGATATTGAAACACTCTGGTGGCTACATTTATGTAGTAAGCAAATGTCCTGCTGAATGGTGGGCATTTGATGTCATATAACAGAGATTTACAAGCTGGAAAATGAAAATTGCAATGCTGAGTTCACTTAGTTGAAAAATTAAGGTGACTGGTAACTCCTGGTATGGCTCAAAAGTTCTCCTTAGGGTGACAGTGTTAGTCTGCATTGGCCAGACATACCAGTACTAGTATCTAGGAGAGGCCAAAGAGACACAATAATAGAATCTTTTCATTTTTAGTTTTTGGAAAGGTAAATGAATCAATTGACAGGGGTCATTTACATGTTAGTAGAAGAAAAGGACCCTAAGTTCAAGGGTTCTGATTCATGTTTTGGAATTGTTCCTATTGTCCATGTTTCTAAATCATTCACCTAATTCACTTGTGGTTATTTAGATCAAAGCACCCTTTATCTTCACCCTGATATCTTCTGCACAGTCTCAGAGGGTATTTTCTCTTGGAGGGCACTTCAAATCTGGCATATTCACATTAGAAATCATAATATTTTCCTCTCAAGTCAACCTCCCTTTCTCAGGGTGTCCCTTTCTGTGATTAGTGTTGCTAGTTTTTTAAGTTCTGGAGATGTTCCCAATAAATCACATCGATGTTTACCCCTCCATCCCATCTTTTCAACCTGCCATCAGCCCAGCATCCTGCTTTCATTTCTACATGTCTTGGGTTTCAATATGTCAAATTTATTTTTGTAACTGGCCATCTCATTCCAGGACGTTCAGCTATTATCATGCCTTTAAACTGCCATAAAATTAATAGAATAAAACATTTTTATGTTTAGAAATTATAATATTGTAACACTTAAGATTAGCTCCAATTTTAATAAAGTCCAGTTTCTAACAATCTGTTCAGTTTGGCTACCCTTGACTCACATTAGTCTCCATGATTCCAACTAGGTCACTTTTCCTTCTGGACCTTTCATATCCAATTCCAATTTCTCATTGGAATTCAGATATCATACCCAGAAGTAACCCATATGTTTTCTTGGCTTGTGTGAAACCTACCTATTACTTCAAGTCTCTTCAAGACTCTTAAACTCACTTTTGATGTTCCTTAGTCCAGTCCTCTTCAATGTGTACATATGTATGTGTCTTTGACAATCATTCTTCCCATCTGCAGCCATCAGGAGTATCTGGAACCATGGCTACATTTTCCAAAACCCTTTCCTCATTTCTTTTTTGCAATCCCTTCTCCTTTTCCCTTTTACCAACTGTATTCCAAGCCCTTAGGATCTTCAATCTCCCACACTTGATCGGAAAAGCCCTTCTTCAATTGTTGAGCTCTCTCAATGTCAGTTTAGTTGAATAATCACTATTGGGTCCCAAAGGTGCTTTCTGACCTTGAGTTATACCAAATTTTAAAAAGCTTTCCTTGCTAAACTTAGCGAAGAGCTCCACTTCCCAGAAGACAACTCCATTCTGGGGGAGATTTGAATATGACAAGTTGTAGTACGTTACAATGATTTCCTCAATTCTCCCAGTATGATCCAAATTTCCTAGAATGCAGGGATTTCAGTTCTCTTGACTCTTTTACAGAATTTCTCAGGCAATTGATCAATACTTATGTGATTGAATTGAACTGAAAATCAGATAGAGAGAAATGATATAATAAGAAATAAGAAATCGATGTTGAGTTGGTAGAGTACTAGAGAGTGGGGAGAAGGATTTAGCAGGTTTTTATGAAGAGTTGGAAGCTGGTAGAATGGGGCAGATAAATGGAGTTGATTTCACTAGCATTAGGATAGATCAGTGAGTCTCAAACATAACTGCATATTTTAGTCACCCGGGGGTACTTTCACAAATCTTTATTACTTGCTCCACTCACCACCACTCTCCACTGCCCATTCTGATTTAATTGATTTGGAATGGTGCATTGATTATTTTTAAAGATCTTTGTAGCTAATTCTAAGGTGTAGAGAGGGTTAAGAACCACTGTTGCAGGACTTTGCTGCTCAATGTGGTCGCAGGACTGACAGCATAGGCATCATTTGGGAGAATGAATCTCCTGCCCCACCCAAATCTCTAGAATCAGAATCTGCATTTTGACAAACTTCCCCAGGTGATTCATATACGTACTAAAGATTGAGAAGCACTGCTTTATGGACATCCATACTGATTTCATCATTGGGGATCACCTCGACACACTGAGAATCTGGTTTAATATTACCTTGGACACATTCACTGCCCTTGGTTCAGACACAGCCCATCTAGCTCTGATGGCTGCTTACATGCTGAGTTTGTCTAAGAGAGGCAGGGAGGGTGGAAGGAAGAAAATGGGGCCAATAGGAGGGCAGGGCTTTCACAAACCTGGCAATTATTTCAATTAGACTTGAATCCCTATATTTTTTTCAGGATCAATTTTGTGTACTATGACTCAATGCCTCTGCCTCCTTCCTGTCTTTTCTTCTAACAGTTTCATCCTCCCCAAGAAAATCTATTTCTTTGTTGATCATCCAGAGTTTTAAAGCTACTTATCCAAAGCTTCTTATGGGGAGTATTAATGCTAATGGATTTAGTGCAAACCACACCAGTCAAAATGGCAACCACATCCATGAAAGGATATTCCTGTTTCCTGCCTCTTTAAAGCTGGGGAAGTAATCAATAGGAAATTTGGAAAGGATGTGAGTGTGTGAGGGAGAGGACATAATCTCCCAATGTTGTCGAAGGCTCACTGCCTTTCAATAACTAACCTAAAATTTGCTTTTAAACTTTAAAAATTTAAAACATTACCTCTATCTGCAGGGATCAGCCCTGACTAACCCCCAAAGTCATCAGTTAGAATGGTCTACAGCTGTACTGTCCAAAATGATAGCCATTAGCTATGTATGACTACTGAGCATTTTGAATGTGACCAGTCTAAATTGAGCTGTGGACACTATGTTTTGAAGATTTAGTATAGAAAAAGTAAAATATTTGATTAATAATTTTATGTTGATTACGTGCTAAAACCATAATATTTTGGATATATTGGACTAAATAAAATATTGTTAAAATTGATTTCGACTGTTACATTTTAATTTTTAAAACTGAGACTACTAGAAAATTAAAAGTATATATGTTGCTTGCTTTATATTTCTATTAGATAGTACTAATCAAGAAGAACTGAGCAGCCCTTCCAGGCAGTAAAAGTCTATGTTGGTATTTGCTCTCATCCTAATTTAATTATAATGCTAATTTACAATAAGTAGGAGACCCCTAGCCTTAAACCGTGGTTTTAGAAAGCAGCTGTGGCTTGGGTGGCATGGGCAGGGACAAAAAATGGCAGAAATATTAAATTTTAGATAATTTTGTTTGAATCCATTTATTTTCCTCTTTATGCTAGATTATCCAGAAAACTTATAAGCTTTCATAAACAATCCTAGGATGATTTTCATTAGTTCAGGGAAAATTTTGGAGATGGTTTGGCATGATCTAAAGTGATGGCATTAATGTTTGAGAACAGAATCAGGAGTTAAATCATATCTAAATAACACATATTTATTGAACGCCTATTATGTTTAAGTGATTGTACTAGGTGATGCTCCATGAATATTCACATTTTATAAAGGAGATGGCAAATAGGAAAGCATGAAGATATTAAGTCTATTAGACCCAGTATGCTCAAATAAAACAGGTTGGACAATGTCAAGAACATATAACTCTACAGAAGTTGTATCTTTATGAATTAGGTGGGCTGAATGCTCCATGCTTGAATTTGTTTGTTCTTACCATATCTATCTATACTTTCAAACCAGTCCTCCTCAGAGTTATTTGCTTTCCTTTTTTTTTCTTTTCTTCTTCTATTTTATTGACGGTATTAGCAATGTCTTGGCTTGGATTTAGGTGGACCAAGTATCAGATTAGCCTTGTGTCAAATCTCACTACTTGGAATGGACGAGTTGTCAATAGATGGAACAAATATGCTCTAAAATGGTCTTTCTTGGGGAAGAATGTGGTGATGAAATTAGACTCATATTGATCTGTGGTTGCCAAATACTAAATTCTTGGGTATCTCAGGGAGGTCATTTATTATCTGTGGATTATTAAGTGCAATAATATTTTCATAATATCAACAGCTTTCAACATCTATAATAGCCTTTCTTTTGACATATTAACAAATTCCTATGATATAATTTACCAAAGATATATAAAGAAATGATACAATGAAAATAGAGACCAATGATTGCCAGTCTTGACTGAGAAGTTATAATATTAAAACAGATAAATTCTAAATGGAAAAATAGAAAACCCATCCCAAACCAAAAGAGAATTGATAGAGTGTAATGTCATTCATGACAAAGCTAAGCAAACATGGCAGGTCCTTAAATAATATTTTTTCTCTCAATGTCTTTTCATTATAACATTGATAAGGGGAAAAAAATTAGATTCTCTTCTGGGCCACTGAGTGGAGTTTGAACATTCTCCCCACATCTGCGTTGGTTTTCTCCAAAAACTCCATTTTCCTCCTGCATCCCAAAGATGTGCACATGAGGCGAACTGGAGTGTCTGAATTGTCCAAGACTGAATGAGTATAAATGTGTGCGCAATAAAAGAGTATCCTGTCCAGGGCGGGTTCCCGCCTGGTGCCTGGACCTGCCAGGAGAGCTTCCAGTCCCTCTCAACTCTGAACTGGAATAAGCAGGTTAGAAAAGCATTTGCTTGTTTTTATTAATCTTTCTTAAATATATGTATAGCTCACATTTACTTCAGTGTTTAATATTAGAAATGTTTTGGGTCTTTATTTAAAAGTTTGGTGATGTTTTGTGACCAGAAATACGCTGTATGAACTTAACTCTTGTTTATGTCAATTAGGCTATGGTAAAATTGGTTTTATTATATGTCGTTTTTTTTCAAAGTCACAGTTTCTAAGAACCTATCTAGAACATTAAGAGAAGACTTACTGTATATTATCAGAGTCCATGAGAAACAACGCTTTCACATAATCCATTGAGAAGAGGATGCAGATGAATTGTGCTTTAGATATAATTAGGCCAGTGTTTTTCAACCACTAAAAGCAAAACCTAATGGTTGTAACCAGAATTGAAAAAAAAAAAGCATAGAAAATATTAATCATTGCAACTTGTATGAGTAAGTGCTGTTTCATGAAAATCTTGCTTTAGTAGTGTGTAGTGTGCGCGTGTGTGTGTGCATGTGTGTATGTGTGTTCTGAGTCACCATGTAAAATATTATCTCTTGTTGTGGCCCATATTCAAAAATATTTAAAGAATGCTACAAAATACATTTTGATGATTCTGAAGTCTAGGAAAATTACACCTTTCCCCCTAAAACAGAATTAATTAAAAAGAGATGTGGACATACAAACTTAATGACTCCTCATCAACTTTACTGTACTATACTGCTACTTCATTTCAGTCTCAAATATTCTACAGTTGAATATGGAGAAAAGATTCTGCTACAACTTCAAAAATAGTTGAAAACCTTATTAATGCATAGATTCTTTTGTGCATAACGTTACAGATTGTACAAATAGAATGAAAATATACTAATATAAAGTTTTCTTCAAGTCATACTTTAGGTTTAAGTAACAGCAACAATCTTTATATGTAAGGGCGCCTACTGATTTTGTCTCTTTTGAACTGATTCTAGGTGATAAATACAAATAAACAATGATTACTAGATAGCAAATTTGGTGACATATCATGAATGTGTATGCTACTTTTCTTCAGCTCTTTAGAATGATCTAGCCCAGTAGAAAGCACAGTCATGAATTTTAACCAGCTACCAAAGGGTTTATTCAACAGATTTGGGTGCAGGATTCAGTATGGTTGGCTGAAAAAAGTCTGAATGAAAGTACTTACAGAGATTAAGTCATTTGAAGCCATTGTAAACTATTGTAAACCACTATTAGTCATTGTAAAAAGTTGCGTGGAAGGGGAAAAAATGTTTTGTAACCATAAAAATGTATGTTCCAAATGGAAAAATAGTTGAGCATGTATCTCCAAAAATGGATCTATAAGCTATTCATCAACTTTTGACCATATTGCAAAGATATATTTCTATGCACCCTTAAGATCATTAGCATCCACTTTAGGCGCATATTAAAAATGCAGTGTTACGATTCTTTATAATGCCTGTAGAGATGAAAATCACACTGAGACAAAATGAAGAACTTTGGACAAATCTAGATTCATTCTCTTCCTTTCATCAACCCATCCTGAGCCCCTGAATCTTAAGAGCCACACAATAATAAATCTATCATTCCTAGCAACCCTAGTGATGTGCTAGTTTTCTTTCAGTAATATGCACGAAAACGTGAAAACATGAACCTCTTTCTAGAAAAGTAGACTCTTACTCTTTGACTCCATAACTATCTTAGCATTGACTTAGGCAATTTTTTCCAAAGAATTTATGGACTGCTTATGTACACTTATAGATGCATACACACATAATTTAGACAACTATATTAAGATATTTATAGAACTATTTTTAAATTACTGATAGAATAAATATTTTAAGTGCAGCTGTATTAACCTCACTAGTATTTTTACTGACATCTTAATTGTTGTAAAAACATGTATTTTCATATAATTATCATTAACCTACAAACAATAACCTTCTGCATGTTTAAAGTGGTTGCAGAGCTTGTTATTATAGACTGCTTTCAGTACTGTTCATTTACTATGCTGTGTTTTTAACACAAATGTAACCCACTCTACATTTTCCATTTAAAATGCATAAGGCAAAGTGCATCATAACAGGATGTAACTACGTATTAATCAAATTAGCACAACACTTCAAAGGCTTGGGCTTTTTGCTGGGCTCCTGTTAGATCACAATTCATGAAGGAAAGAAGCAGCATAATGAATGGCTTGGCAAGGGAGCAGTTTATTTTCTTTCCAGAAAGATATAGAGTGGGTTAATTTTCATGATGGGAAAACATGTCGAGAAAGGGTAACAGTAAGCATTAAGCTAAAGGGTAATAAGTGGAATTTAGAATACAGTGGTGGTTTTGCCACTGATAAAACATAAATTCTATAATTATTTGATGACACAACAGAACTCCAATGACCTATTGTTAAATTATTAAATCTTTATGATCCAAGCAAATACAAACCAGTATACTCAATATTCAGAACATGGCAGATTAGACAATTCTTTGTCATTGTGAACAGCATGGTATATAGCAGTGGAAAATATAAAAATGTAGTGCATCCAAATTCAGAACTCAATGCAAACATAGCACACACCATGTGAAATTGTAATTAAGTAATTATTGATCTTTATTAGTGTTTGGCTTTGAATGATCCTAGATATGCATGCAGCATAGTGCACACACACACACACAGTAAAGAAGAAAACATGGATGGGATTTAGCTGGGACTAATGATAAAAAAGAAATTAGACAGCCAAATAAATGAAAGTCAATTATTTTGTTGAACATTCAACTGATAGTTATCATTAGATTCCTGGAACTTGCAAACTTCCTCTTCACTGTTATTGACAAAATAACAAATAAACAGCTATTTTCCTTTCAATATAAAAGTTTTTTTTTCCTTGGCATGGGGATTAAAATGAACGGAGCACAGTGAGAAGCACTCATCCACCTCCTGATTTTTTCCTAAATGGGACTATAAGGTTAACGCTGAGCTGTTTTCTTTTCCCATGTACAAGTCCAGGATTGTAGTCTACTTGGAGAGAGAGCAAAGAGCTTTTAAAACTGGAACTAGATTAAAATAATCTTAATTTCTGAGCATTACAAGTATGTGCTATTCTACAAAGAGGATGTACTCTTTTCTCTTACTCAAATCTAGATATCTGCACATGCGCAAAAGTGTAAAAAGTGCAGAAGACAGGAAAAAGGTTGAAAGTGTGTTGGAAACTGGGCAAAAGGAAGAGACAGGATAGAAGAAAGAAATGGGAAAGGAAGCAATTGAAATGAGGTAGAGGAGACATAATAAGGCTATAATGGCAAGAAGATAGAAATTGGGGAGGGAAGGAGAGGAGCACAGAGGTGAAGGACTCCATCACCAGGGGCAAGCAGGTGAGTTTAAATAGACACTTCACCTCTGTTCTCAGTCTACAAGATGATGGTGATGGTGATGGTGGTGATAAATTAGAGGAGCTCTAAGGAGTTTATGACTTAAAAGTTTTATGACCCTGTGGCTCGATGACTAAGAAGTTCTATTGTTAACTATTTCCAGAAGTGTCCAGCAGTAATTCTCTTCCTTTTCCCTATTGTTTTTATGTGAGAAAAAATTTCTATTTTAAAAGGGGAAAATCAATATTGGTCTCATAAAGGAACTCCTGAAAATTCAGCAGCCTCCACATTGCTCAATCCTATCACATGTTTGTGTGTGTGTGTGTGTGTGTATATGTGTGTGTGTGTGTGTGTGTGTGTTTTGGTTATTCAGATTTCTCTTTTATTCGAGTGGAATTCAAGTGAACCAGAGTTTGTCTTTTTCTTTTCTTTTTAAATTACCTCCACAAAACTGACCTTTTCAGCAGAGAGCTGTTTGTGTTCCCTGTGTATTGTATTACAGGATGTTTAGCAGCACCCTGGTCTCTACCCACTAGATGCCATGGCACCATGCCTTCCACCCAAGTTATGAAAACTAAGAATGTTTCTAGACATTGCCATATGTCTCCAGGGACCCAAAATTGTATTTGATTGAGAACCAATGGCCTAAACCAAAGGTAAATCATACACTCAGAATATCCCATAAGCAAAGGTAAAATATTAAGTGAGAAACATTTTATATTTCAGAACACGTATCACCAAATGGTTCAGGTAGATTGAAAAAAATCTCCAAGTCAAAAGGTAAAATCTATAATAGCCTAACTTCATTTAAAAAGAAAGAAAGAAAAAAGAAAAAGAAAGAAAAAGACACCTCTTAGAGTAGAAGCTTATGAATTTCATGGAGGAAATAAACTTGAGTTTTAAATAATATTCTGAGGTTGAAAGAAGAAATCCAAGGACCGTGCAAGTGGGT